>NW_020955223.1:1826611-1835181 GCF_003031625.1 Empidonax traillii
TTTTTTTTCTTTTTTTTTTTTATTTTTTTTTTTTTTTTTTTTTTTTTTTTTTTTTTTTTTTTTTTTTTTTTTTTTTTTTTTAATTACTTTTAAAATCTTTCTTCACCGTGTTGTTTACTGTAACTGACTTATGGTTTCATTCCTTTTCTGGTAGTTTTTACCAGCTTACCAAGAACCTCTAACATGACATCTTAAAACAATTTCCACACCATATAAATATTTTTACCCTTTTGTCTGTTACATTTACATTCCTCTTTCCTAGCTTTCTCTTTTTTTAGGTATTCCTGTTTTTGAAGTCAAATACTGTTCATGGCAATTCTTTCAACTCCTTTGTTCATATGGGTATAGTCACTGTGCATGTAACATAAGGTTATATTAGGCCCCTTTGCAAGTCCCTTAGAAGTAGGCCACTGCTTGGAGCTGAGTCAATCATGGCTTTTCTGTGGACTTTCCAAACTGTTATGTTATGCAATCATAAGTGGCCAATGTCTACACTGTTTTCTAAGACCATTCTGAGAACAGGATGCAGCAGGTACCTCTGACACCCTTCTGCACAACAGCAGTTTCCAGGACTCTTGAGCACCTCTGGGAAGGTTCCCAACAGCTCAGTGACCTGGCTTTGTTGCACACACTATATGATTCCACTCTGCCACTATGCTAAAATGGTCCTGCCTGATTTATCCACCAGAATCCTGCAGCAGAAGCAGGGAATGTCTGAAGTAAATGTAAATTCAGGAGCAGAAGTCTTTCCCTACTCCAATGAGGAGGAAATTTTTATTTAATGCCACAAAGTTATTCCTTGTGACTCCTTATTAAGAACAAATTCTTGGTTTTCCTAGCTATGGCAGAGGGCAGAGAGCAGACCCCTCATTCAGTCCTCAAAATCATGGTGCTTGCAGGCTTTGTGTTTGTCAAGAATGTCCCAAAGTCTTGGATGCTCCTGCTTTCATCCCATCTCAAGATACTCTCTCGGGAAACCAGGCACTGTTTGTTCTCAGCTGTCAGTTCTGGAGCTGGGCCTTATGTCATGAACAGGGGTGTCTGCTGCTTGGAAAGGACTGGGAAATTGAAGGTGCTCTGGGTGTTTGAATCCCCTTTCCATGTCATCATGGAGTCAAGGCAGCTCTGCTTCCAGGGGTTGTCATGCATATAATCCTTTCTCAGTGGGAATTTTTGAGTCCTCAGAGGGACAGGGTGGAGAGAGCCTCCCTTCAAAAAGCATGGCAGTCGGATACCACACACAAGAGGCTCAGGTGCCTTGCCAGAGCTGCAGAACTGGTGCAGGGGAATGCCAATCGTTTGAATAGAAAGAGAGAGGGATAATATTACAGAGGGTTGGAAAGAGTATGTGCTTTTCCACAAGCACTGACTTTCCTTGACTTTTGTTTTCTTTAATATATATTTTTTTAATATTGTTTTTTATTAAAAAACTTCTCTATAGCTTTAGATGAATCAATGACTTGGTTCCAATTTGGTTTTTCCTTCCTTCTTACATAGATTTCAGCTATTCCAAAGAGTTCAAAAAACTAACCTTTCTGCCTTTGCTGCTTTCTTCACCGTGCATTTTAAATGTGTCTTTTCTCTGGCTCCATGGCAATTTCAGAGTACACTTTACTCCCCAGCACAAAAGATTACATTTTCTCCCTTTGATATTGATAATGTCATGGTCCACAGCTACCATATCCTCCTTGACGTTGTATAAGAAACTATCTAGAAGCATTCAGAGGTTCAGCACTATTACATGTGGCACAGAAAACACTGACCAGTTTTCCATGCTGTTTGGAACTGGATTATCTGTGTGCCTGACAATTGAATCTTTCTGTAGTGTATCTCGTTTACAATGTAAGCTAGGTTTCTTGTCCACTGAGGGATATCCTTGTTGAGAAAGAATATATGGACATCCTACAGTTCAGGGAACCCATTTGCTGGAGACTTTCACTCCTTTTCAGATGAATGGCGCCCTGATATAGCACTATTTAGTAGCAGAGGTGCTGTTAGTGCACAGCTGAGACTGGCTGTGATGTCTCCATGTGTATTGGTTGTGCTCTTCTGTCTCCCCAAGTTCCCTCGATTCATCACGTTCACCAGGGTCAGCAGCTCGGTTGCTGTGAGCGCACCCCATCTGTTTAAAGGGCAGATAACTGTACAGATGATACCTGTGCATTAAGTGAATCAAGTAGCCTCCGTTCTCCTTCTGGTCTCATTAGATAGTTTGCTTCAAGCTTCTACAAAGGAGATAGTTAATTAAGGGTAATTAATCTACCCTTGCAGTGCCTAGCACTCAAATGGAAAGCAAACAGTGACCTATTTATCACTCTCTCAGACCAGCTTTATACTGAATCCAGTTAAACATTATTATCTGTGGATTTAATTCAAACTAGGAATTTGAACTACCATGCTTGAGGATTTACTAAATTTTCATCAGTGGTGTTTAAACTGAACAAGTCCTAAAGCTGTATATCTGTTTTGTCCAAGCACACTGTACCACGCTGGTGATGTTTTAAATTAGCTGAACTTTAAACCTAATTGAACTAGGAAATTCCCACCCTGCCTTGAATATGAATGTAATTCCACCTTAAGACTAGATGATCTGTAGAATCCAAATTTACTCAATGTATTTTACTGCAGTATTTGAAACTAGTCAGCTCAGAAAAGCAGTTTTTAATCTAAACAGTCTGTTGTTATTGCGGAGTATACATTGTATACTATATATCTGAATCTGGAAATAATCCAGACTTGAAAAACCAGTACATCCATGTTTTGCTGCATAATGTATTTAGCATGTGCTTATCTAAGGAGAGTATTGTCATTCATCTTATAACTGTCCTCCTCTGTAAAGACAAAAATGAGATCTGGAAGCCTCAATTTACCTGGGAAGCTGGAATGATGATGGCCACCTTACTAGATTTAAACACCATTGCTGTTTAAATCAGGCCTCTGTCAGTGTCTGATAGTCTTCTTAAATCTATGTGGGGATATAAAACCATTGACACATCTTATGTCCTCAAGAGGAAGATGAATCTTCTGAAAATGTGCTTCTTACAATTATATTTTATGATCCTATTACCATATGAGTGGTACACTACATAAGCTCAGCACCTTTGAAAATGACATAATATATACTATCGACAGATGACAAGAAACAACAGATTTGTCAGCACAGATCTATAAGAAGTATAGGACGAAAAGTAAAAGATGGATCTGTCAGTAGGGTAAGTGGTTGATTTTCCAGAACAGGAATCCCAGTATAATGCCTGCTATGTAATGCTTGTCTGGCACCGCATGGTCGTCTGAGGCATAATTATCCAGGACTGATTTTGATCTTAATAAATTCTGCCTTAGCAACCTGAAGATTATTTTCATACATGTGCCATTTTTGGGTTTCGTGGATTTTCAGACTCCTGGGAAGCAAACCACTTGGTTCCCCTTGGTTTAATTTTTTATGTCTTCCAAATATCTTTGCCAACACTGCAAGTCTTGTATAGCTGAGATGGGCAGTTTCACAATAGGATGTGGGGTTAGCCAGCCTGGGGAGCTGGACTGTCCCTCCCCAAATCACAGCTCACAGGGCCAATCTGAGCTGGTCTGCAGCTGCTGCCAGTGTGACTTCCACAGTTGCTGACATCCTTTTACCTTGTACACTTTTCTTTTAAGATATACCTTCCCTGTTCAAAAAGATTATGTCATCTGGAATATGTGTCAATGAAATTAATCAGTTTTATTTCTGCATGATATATATCTCTTAACTTGCAGCTTTAAGAAGTCCACTTATCTGTTGGTGGAAAGCACTTATCACCAAGGTATTATGTGTGTGTGCATAGCAGGGCACTGCCCTTCCATAGCAGTGTGGAAGGGCTCTGCTCAGAAACCATGATCCCATTGCTGTGAGCGTGATTTGATAACACAGCCTCAGACTGCAGAAAGACAAATCTGGAAGGTTTAGGGAAACAGTCTTTACAGCGAGAGTGGTCAGGGGCTGGAACAGGTGCCCAAATGTGATGATGCTTGCCTGTGGTGATGTATTCCATTACACTGTGAAATAACAACAGTGATTTTAAAAAAAAAAAAATACACCCTTGGTGGTAAGTTATATGGCGTAACATGGGGCAATGCTTATGTACTTTGACATGGCCTGTTGTAAAGCCTCCCCGGGAGTCTTTCTGCACACTGCTTTGGGGGACATCCTTTGAGTAATGCCCAAATATTAGCATTAGGTGTGATAGGTGGTACTCTGTACTAGAAAAAGCTGACATTTTCTTGTGGCAGGGGAAGAAGGTTGTTTAATATCCAAAATGAAAACTTTTTTCCAGCTCTCAATTTGTTATCTTTATGCATTGCTGCGTGGATAACTGGCCATTTATGCTTGGCGAACGTAATGTTGGATGCCTCTTGCAGTGTTATGCTAAGCCACAAGGTGGCACTGAAAGATTGCAATAATGCTGTGTAATTAACCATTACCCCCCAATCTTCGACAGAGAAAGCACGATTTTTTGCATTGAATGATGTAAACCATGGGAATTGGTTATTTTTCTTCTTTCTGATTTTTAGATTCGCTGAAAATTTTTATTCAGGTTTTCTCAAGAGTAAAGTGGAAATGCATCTGTGTGCAGTGTAGCTACTGCAAAGTCACAACAAAGTAACGACGAATTGACATCCCTTTGTTTTTAAACATGTATTCATTAATACTGGTGATCCTAACAGCCGTCTCTCTTTTTGTAGCCAAGCGTTCATACCTCAGCAGCAACTGCAATGTAAACGTAGGAATTTAGTTTCCTCTGATTTCTTTGATATGTTGTCTGAAGCTTTCTCTTCCTTTAAAAAGTACACTTGAAAATTTATTTCAGGTTTTCATCAAAGGTGAAAGCTCTACCAAGGTTTGCCAATTTTTATTGGATTTCACAATATTCTGGTCCAAAATATCTTACTTTATTTTAATACCAAATGTAAGCAAAAGCTGTTAATTATTGTATTGCTATTACAAGTGGAATTAGACACATTTTTGGATAGTTTTACAAAGCATATAGCTCCTTCCCATATTGTCACATTTCTTTTTAATTCCCTAAATACTGCCAATTTTGAAGCTGGTTCATAGTTCAGTAAAGTAATGAGATGTCATTCATCCGAGTGGGCTGTTGTCTAACTTAAGATTGTCCTTTACAATTATGACTAAGAGAATCCCGTCTAGATAACAAAGAAAATAATCTCTATTTGTGCCTAATTACTGTAGCTGCAATGTAAAATCCTGATCCTGAAATGCAAATAGCCTTTAATAGTTTAAAAAAAAACTTGCTGGTCTTAACACCTGGCCATGTGAAATAATTCGCTAGATGAGGGACTTCGACAAAATTTATCTTTAAAAATTCTTGTCACTGCAAGAGTTATCCAAAGGAGACTTCTCACATAGACTCAGCTCTACCATGTTCAAAGGAAATCTTTGACTTATCTGATGACAAGCAGACTGGTTGCCCAAATCTACTCAGGTTGAGATCATTTATCCTTTTATCAGCAGCTTTCTTAAAAGAGAATAATGTTCCCTTTGGACACCAGAAATTCCAGTCATTTACCACCTGTACTTCCCTTCCTGAGGTCAACAGAGCTCTGAGGCTCTTTATTGCAACGTGTAACAGTTGTAGCCCCAGCCTGGCTCCCCGTGAGCAGGTGAGTGTGGAGCAGCAGACCCACACTACTGCCTGTCGGCCTGACACCAACATGCTTGGCACAAATCCAGGGGATGGAAGGGTGAGTGGAAGGAGCTGCCCTCAGAGCCTTCAGTGTGATTGCTCCAGCACCAAGAAGAGCCTGACCGGCTTTGCAGCCTGCTGTCCTGACCTGCCTGGCTGCTGCTGCAGTCAATCTGTAGAGTGACAAGCAGGTTCTGGCTTCAGGGCAACATTGCTGTTCAGTGTATAGAACCAATATGAATGAGAAAAAAAGGCAGAGCGAAAGATACCGGGAGATCTGCTTTTAGCAACCATAACATTGCATCAGAGAGTTTATTCCTGTTTACAGTACAGTGAATGGAGAATAGTTCCCTACCCTGCTTCATAAAGTGTGGCTCCACGAAGTCGTTTTGGCACATAGGATGTAGGGCCAGGATGTCCTACCCTGGCAGGCTTTTGGGGTGATGTTTTGCCATACTTCCTCATTCTCTGTGGAGTGCCCTTCTGCCCTGAACATTCAGGGTTTGTTGCAGCTCTCTGACTCAAGCCTTGAAGAGCAAGCTGCTCCCAGGAGCCCAAGGGCAGCTGCTCTGACAGTGCCCTGGGCTGTAAGCATCCCTCCTTCCTCTGGCTGTGCAGGCAGCTCAAGAACCCTTCAGGTTTTCTTCATCATCATCACACTGAAAGAAAAGACAACTCTACTGGCAGTCTCTTTCCCACATCATTTCCTACTTCAAGACAATTTAACTCTCATATTTAACTCTCTTGTATGAAGCCTTCCCAGCTGATGTGTTATTTTGCAATTAAAACCCATACACATCAACACAGAAATTCTAATAAAACTTTTGTTATCAAGTTTTATTATTCCAACAAGTGTTGCTGTCAGCTGATAATCCCTAGAGTGGTCATCATGAAATATTCCAATAATTGGATTTTAATTAAGAAATTCACTTAGTCCTACACTATTTTTGAAACCTAATTATGTCTTCAGGAAACTCTTCCAAGTTGTGATATTTTCTGGACAATATACAGACTCAGTACAGACTCCTTCCATTACTCTAAGTCTTTTTTTCCATTTCTTATGGTTATTATTAAAACTCTTCTATTTCCTGTATTGCCAGTGTAGAAAATTATCAAGATCTAATGGATGAAATAAAAGTTGAATGCAAGTACAAATCTCTATTATAAATACTATGTTAAAAAAGAAGTTCCCTGTGCAAAGAAGGTTAGAAAGATTTTTTTTACTTATTATATTGATGATCCAGAGACTCACTCCCTTGAATGTAAAGGCATTATTAATGACAAAATCCTGTAGATGCACTTGGCTGTAAATTTTACTCATACAGACAATATTTTATGTCTCATCTTATCTCAAGTGTTTTTGGGAGAAATCCTGAGTATGTATGTGCACACGGAGTGTCACCTGGAATAAGTCTCGTGAAGCCTGTAGGCTTGCTCATATCACAGAAGCACTGAGTGGTCAAGACATGGCTGTTTGTACTTTACATTTTAGTCTTTTTTGATGCTGAACATCACATTTCACTCCAATACTGTGTGAGTCCTCATGATATAGGATCAGGAAAATTAGTCAAGAACACCATGAATACAAGACACCTCTCTTGAAGTGGTTGGAGTATTCCTGTGTTTTTCCTTATGGCACACAGAGAAACACCACTTTGTGGTATGCCTTTGACTGTAAGTAGTCAGAAATCCATATATTAAAAATAAAAGTTTCAGAGAGATGTTTTTTTATATTTAGAAATATAAATGGAACATACAGTTATATTCTGACCTTGAAAGAATGGAAATAAAATATGACAAGGAACTCTCTTTGTAGTATTTTTACCAACCATAAAAATATTCTGTTCAAACATGAAGATTTCCTTGAAACAAAAGAAATCTATTTTAAATGTGAAGAGGGGAAGGGATAAGAAGAGAAGGTCTGATGAATTAATGATTGGCAATATGAGTAACATTTCAATAAGATTATTTACATGAGTGATATGAGGCATCTGGCCCACACACTGTATAGTACAAATATAGAAAAGCTGTGGAGGCCATAATCTGTCATTGTAGTGCATATGCAACTCCAGTTGAATTCAGTAGTACTTCAACATGCATATAGATGAGATACTGGAGTTGCCTATGCACTACATATGTACTATACAGTGTACAGGCCAGATGCTTCACATCACTCATACAAATAATCTCACTGAAATATTCTTCATATTGTTAAACACTCATTCATCAGACCATTTCTTCTTATCCCTCTAGATCTTCACATTTTAAAAAGATTTCATTGTTCTCCAACCCACCTTTTTCTTCATTGCTTTGCTTTTTCTTTTTACCAAGCACTATTTCCAAAATAAGAAACATGACCTCTACAAAAAGAATTGCATGAAGTTCAGTTCTATTTACTATTTCATAAATAACTGTCCATGTTAAGACAGGTTAGCTATGTTGTGCAGTAAGTTTAGCACAATAATTTGATATTTATCATTATAGCATTGTATTTTCTTTTAGTGGCTCAAGCAATTAAACCATGTGCCCATCCTCCATTGGAACCTGTAGCAGTTATTAATCACTTGCCATTGTCTTTGGATTTTCTGCTTGTGACCCTTTCAGTTGTGCAAGTCAGGATGTTATCTTTGCAGAAACAGGTCTAAAGGTTAAAATGTATTTCAAAGCTTTAAAAATAGTCCAGTTGCATTCTAGAGTCTAATTGGTCTTTTTAAGAGCCCATTACTAAGCCTGGAACTTGTGATTCTTTAAAACCTCAGTAGTTGACACTATTCTGAGGGGAAACTTCTTGTTAAGATTATAAACAGCATCCAAATGCTTGAAATTAAAATTCACTTTAAAAAATCTAATATTACACTTAAGGTGCTCTACCAATATTACAGAATCACA
>NW_020955223.1:1835293-2017480 GCF_003031625.1 Empidonax traillii
TTTTTTTTTTTTTTTTTTTTTTTTTTTTTTTTTTTTTTTTTTTTTTTTTTTTTTTAATAAAAAAGATCAATCCAGACTCCTATATGATCCTTACTCCTTTCTCCTGGAGTGACAATGGAGTGAAGGAGCAGTCCAAGCAGCAGCATTTCTGAAGGAAAGCTCAGTTCCATCGTAGTTGGAAACTTTGTCACAGAGGCCTTTGGTTAAGGAAGTCAGCTGAAGAGCAAGGAAGCTCTCAGTGAAGTAAATGAGACCTTGGATCTGTTCAAACCTGACAGAAAACAGTTCATCCATTCTTAACAACTTTGCCTCGAGAGCTTGCTCTGAACTCAAGGAGATGCCACACAGATCAGGCTGTTTAGAGGAGACCTTGTTGAATTTACATCATGAAGAAATTTCAGTGGGCAGAAGTAAGACTTTGCTTGTGATTCCAGTTGAATCAGGAGCTCCTCCACAGTGTTCACCTAGGTGAGGTGTAAGGATCTGGATGAGAAAGACTGGAAGGGTCTTCTTCTATCTGATCAGATGAAGGTGCAATTATTCTCCAAGGACTACTTCCTTGTCACTCCAATGAAGACAGTGACCATAATTTGGAGAAACTGAATCAAGTTATACATACAGTAGAGCTGAGTTTTTCTTCCCTGAAGAAATCATGTCATCTTCAGGAACCTAACCCATTGGAAATTTCTTATCTAAGGTAAGAGTAACTGCCCTGGGTCCAAACAGCAGCTTATTGCAGTGCTCAGCTGTATGCTCCATGCAGCTTATGGCAAGTTTGTTCTATGCAAAGAGAGTGATATCTATCTAGCAATCTCTCTCTCTCTCTCATATATATCTAGATAGAGTACTAAGCATGGTTCAAGCCCCATACTTATGGAGAAGTAAGAGTGGAAGAAATAGAAAGGAGGGAGTTGCAAGGGAGAAGTCAGCTGCAATTTTTTGTTTGTTATCCTTTTGAAACAAGAAGTGTCTAGGCAGCTTTAGCCTGCACTGTAATGCAGAGGCTGTCTGGAGGGGCAGGATGACAGTATGATTCCTTGCAGGCTGCACGCTTCTGTCCAAAGCTGTAATGTGAGCACTCCACATGTCTAGAAGAGTGATGATGTTGGAGGCATATGGAAGTGCCCATCTTCCAGGTGTTTGGAGCAGAAATGGCCATGGGCAAAGCTCTGGTGCAGCTCTTTCAAAGAGTACTCATTGCCTTCCCCATTCTTTTCCAGATCTCCTTTTATTACAGTGTTTCCAAACTCAGACCCCCAAATTAAAACAGTATGTTACAGCTTGGTACTGAAGCCTCAGATTGCAGATATTAATTACCACTACGTGCCCTGAGGGAAGCAAGGATTTGGCAGGACAACTGAAGTCTCCCTTTTCTTTCTTATTTCCCTCTCTTGCTTATTGGTTCCCCTTTGGGAAGTGATAAATCTGAATTTTGCTATTGAACCTGGGCATCTGGTAAGGCTACCCTGTGCTGTTGGTATCCTCCCCTTCACCCTGTCCCAGTGTCACACTGGTAATGATACCATTTTGGGGGATAGAAGAGGGTATAAAAAAACCCCATAGGACTCTTTGTAAAGAAGAAATAAAACAAGGTCGATGAGACCTTTCCCTTTGAGTAACAGCTGGGAGGATAAGCCACAGCACCGACCAGGGATGAGCTTTCCACCTTCACTCCGAGGGGCTACAGGTTCCTGCTTGCGAGGGAGAAGCAACCCTTTCCTCCTGGAGCTTGTCTCCCGCACCCCTTACCCAGCTCTGCTCCGCGATCCCACCGCCTCCGTGCCCGGCTGGCTGGCGCCCGCTGCCTTCGCGGGCGAAACAGCACTGTCGGTGCACGGGACAGCCCTGATGGAGATGGAAAAACTACAATGAAGGGGAAGAAAGAGGGAGAAGGTGCTCTCCCATGCTCCTTCCAGGCAGACAGCCGGCTCCCGCGGACAGGCAGAGAAGGAAAGGGGCTGTGCCCGGGCAGCAGCGCGGGCAGCGGAGCGGACAGGGAGGGCAGAGCCCACACCCCGGCAGAGTCAGGCAGCAGGGCGGAGAGGGCAGGCAGCAGGGACAGGGCAAGTCAGCGGGTACAGGGCAGGTAGCAGGGACAGGGCAGGATACAAGGCGGGCAGCAGCGCGGGCAAGGCGGGCAGGGCGAGCAGCGCAAGGCAGCCCGGGTAGGGCTCTAATTCATCACCCCGTTCAGCGGAGAGGATGGGACGCCGCTAAACTCCCCTTCCTCCCTCCTCCCTTCCCCCTCGGCAAGCAAGCCCCCCCCCCTTCTCCCCCCTCCACTGCTCGCTCTCTCTCCCCAAGCAGTGAGGCTCGGACAGTGCTCGGCTCCAGCGCTTTATTTTAAGATGATCGGCCAAGGTCTTTGCAGATAGATTTTATCTGAAGTTAAATAGCGGGCGCTCGCCGCTCCCTCGCCAATAAGTCATTTTTAATAGAGACAAATCGCCCTGGACGCCCCGGAGCGCCGGTGTCGCCGCTCCTGCCCTCGCCCCTCGCCGAAGGCGAGCGGGCAGTCCGGGCAGCTCCCTCCTCCCGTAAGTGTCCTGCTCGGCGGAGCCAGAGCGCGGCCGTGTGCGGAGAAGGGGAGGAGAGGGGGGGAGAGCCTTCCAGCCGCCCCGCCGCCCTGACAGTGCCTGCGCTGGATGCACAGCGGTCGCGGGACACCTCGGCGCGGAGCGCGGCGAGGAGATGCGCTGGGGCGGTGGGCTGTGCCGCGGCACTCAGCCCCTCTAGGCTCGCCCATGGAGCACCTCGCGGAGCCCTGGCCGCCGTCGGATCCCCCACGCCGTACGTATCCCCGCCGCGCCCCCCCCGCGGCGTCGGGGCTGTCCACGGGCCGCGGGGGTGGAGGAGGGCTGGGGTCGGGGATGGGGGTCCTCGCCCGTCGGGGCGCCCCGGGGCGCGGTCCCGGCCTGGGGCAAGGCACGGCTCGGCTTTGGGAGCGGCAGAGGGAGGTGGGTACTTGTGGGGGTACGCAGAACCTGCTCCAGCATACCGAAGGCAAAGCTCACTGCCTCGGCTTTAAGCGCCCCAGGAACATCCGGAGCCCCGATCCCAGCGTCTTTTGCCCCCTTCTCCCCACTCCGCTTTCCAGCGCTCTGCCGGGGTTCCGTGGCCAAGTGGCGGGCGATTGCAGCCCCGTCCCCGCCGAGGGAGCAGGCAGGCGGGCAGGGTTGGCGCTGGCACCCACGGGCCATCCCAGCCCACACCACGGGGCTCTCCTACCCAGTAAAAGGACTGAGCGCCGGGGAGCGCTGCCTATAGGCAATCTGCTGCCACCTTGGACCGTGCAATCACTTTGCTCCGACGCTGGATTAACTCGATTTTAATCGTTTTTTTTTTATTTCCCCCACCCCCATTCACGCACCCCACCTCCTCCTTCTCTCCCGCCCCCCCGCCACCCCGTTCCCTACACACCTCGCTTCGCCCCTTGTCTCAAGCCTAACCTTGTCTTGTGGTCATGGGGTCTATAATTTCATTTTTGTCTAGGCTGGTGAGAGCTCTGCTTGTTCTGTAAAGTGGATGTCAGGTGGATCTATGTTCTGGAAGGAACAAAGAGGCAGCGAAGGCAGCGCGGGGGAAGTTTGAGCGGCGAGGATGCAGGTTGTGTACTGGTACGCGGTCCTTCTGCTGCAGCCCACCCTCTACCTGGTGAGTGCCCCCGGCCCCTCTCATGGGCCTGGGAGCGGGGAGCTCAGAGGGGGGAAGGGCACCAGCCTGGCGGAGAACGAACAAACTCACGGCAACTACTTGTGCTCCGCAGCAAGCCCTGCCCCGCCGACCCGGGGTCGGGCCGGGCCGGGGGCGGGGAGGCTCGGGGCTCCACCGGGAAATCTCGGCGGGGAACGGGGGTGTTTGCCGACAGACCCGTAACTTCTCTTTGGGGGGCTAGAGCAGGGTCGGAGACTCCCGGGCCGCGTTCCCCGGTGTCACCTCCCGGGCCGGGTCCCTCGGATTCTGCGTGGGTACTGGAGCCCCGCCGCAGGGGCTCCTGGACGGACTGTGGGATGGAGGCAACTTCCAGCCCTCTGCTCCCTCCTGAGGGTGAGAGCCCCTCCGAATGGGAACCTTCGCGGTGTGGCACTACCGGCTGCGCGGCACAGGCGGGAGGGCATTCGGCGGCGAGCACAGCGAGTGTTTTCCGCGTGAAGTGTCATTGACTTTCGTAGCAAATCTCCTTTAAGATTACCGGGGGAACACGAGTAAACAGCGGCGTTATCTCCTTTCACACACACACACACACACACACACACACACACACTTTATTCCCTCTACGATCACAAGGAACAAAAACCAGGCAGGCTGCTCCTTTGCAGCCCGCATCCTCTCTCGCCTGCGACGCGTTAAGCAGGCAAACGCTTGGCGGCAGCTCGTCCCCGTGGCGACGGGGGAGGGAAAAGACCTTTTTCCAGGACCGTTGCCGAGAGAAGCATCCCGGCTGGGGACCGTGCTGGGGGAGGCGACGGCGGCGGCCCTGGCCCGGCTGCGGCTGCGGGAGCGGCCCCTTCGTCCCCGTCCCCACGGCCGCCGCCGCCCCTCCGCTCCCTGCACGGCTCGGCCGCGCCACCCGGGGGCGCTGCGGGGCAGCGCGGGCGCGCGAACCGAGGGGCAGCCAATCACGAGCAGGCCCGGCTCGCGCGGGGGAAGGGGGGGGGGCGCTTCGCGCTCCCCTCCCGCGCAGCCTCCGCGCGCCCGGCCCGGCCCGGCGTATCCCGGCGTATCCCGAGCCATCCCATGCCCGCCCGAAGTGGGGGGCCCTGCCCTCTCCGGGCGGTGCAACGTCTGCCGCGGGTGTCTCTCCTCCCCGCGAATTTTATAGCCCAGGGTGAGGGGTGGAGGGGTGGGGGGAAATGGGGAGAAAAGTGCGCGGCAAATAATCCATCAAAAAAAACCCAAAACAAAACCCAAAACGGAGCGAGATCGATACGTCGTGTTAAATTTTAAATGTGTTTGCTGGCAGTTAAACTGCTTTGGACTCATTACAACAACAGTGCTGGATTTATTCTAATGCGCTGCAGTCTGAACAACAAGCGCATTAATTCTCCTTTAATTGTAAACTGGGAGCATTTGAAAACCATTCAGTGTGCAAATTATGCTGATTCAATTACCGTTTAGTTACAGACTTCATTACCTGAATGCGCTTTTTTTTTTTTTTTCTCCTTTTTTTTTTTTTTTTCCTGAGGGTTTGGCATCGTAGAGTGAAGGAGACGAATTTCCAGTTTCCCCTCCAAACAATGCGAAATATGATACAAAAAAAGAAAAAAATATCTTGAATAAAAGACAGCCTAGGGGGAGGGAATGCGTTCTTAGGCTGGGCTGTGTCTTCTGCCAAAACACTCGGGGAGGATCCAAAGGATTTCCCTAACACGATTCTGCCTTCTGAATCGATACTTCCACTTTTATGCCAATCTCTCCCTGTTCTCTGTATTTTGGGAGTGACTCTGAAAGTTTACATTAGGCCATTGCGTGATAATAAACTGTTTATTAGCAGCGAAGCATGAAGTTTTGATTAAAGCTTTAATGCGGTGCCACAAAGCAGCAAGGTGCAGCATTTTATTGTGCCTATCAGTGTGTGCACATCACTGTGTGGACTAGAGCAGTTTCAAATTAGGAATTTAATTTTCAGCGCTCAAACTGTTAGGAAGGGTAAATTAAATGGCAGCATGAACAGCTTTCTATCGAGTTTGTTAAACCCTTTTTGGGAGGGATTAATAATATAGGTGCAAGAGAAAACAGCCTGTTTCCCTTCGCTTGAACTGGGAGGTGTTCAGAGAGAGTGAACTGCTGCGACGAGGCTGGGCTGCCTCGAAGTTACAGACACTGCCTGCCTTGTAATTTCGCTTCACCCAGCAAATCCCTGCTCTTAGGGTTTTGGTGTGATTTTTTTTTCTTTTGTCTTTTCCCTCCACCTTTATACTTCTTCGTAATGAAAACTTGAAGGAGAAAAAAAGTGTTTCTGCTCTTCTCCCCCTTTTTAATAGAGCCATATGTCATCCAGCCTTACTGCCTGAAATTTATAGAGGTCACAGCCGATCAAAATGAGCAGGAATTTTGCTGGGGTAGAGATGGTTTGTCGTATTATGTTTATTGATAAGAACATTAGTTATCCTTTGCAAGATGTGCTCCTTGTTTTGAGCTGTGCAGTGTATTGAAAATGTTATACTTGATTTGCAGGTGAAATGTATTTCTTTTGGCCTAAATGCATAACTTAGTACTTATTTGGCAGAATTAGGAGTTAACCTTTAAAGGTTTGCAGTTGTTTTCCTTCTTTACTTTTAGAGAGCTGAAGAAAGTATTCAAACACCTACGCTTGGTCTTATTCACTACGACACTCCACCACCCTTCTTTCGACAGCATCTTAGTCTTGTTCTAATGGATAATGTTTCATAGAGTAACAGCGCTGTTCTGAGCTCAAAATCGACAGTAAGAAAGCATGTAAATAGTAAGGAAAAAACCCCGAAAGATCGCAGACTCACAGGACTGAGTTCTGTTTTTAAGGACATCGGGATTTTACATCATTCCTCTAACGGAAACCTTCTCGTTGTACCTCCTGCCTAGCTGCCGCTGAATTTCCAGACCGACACCACAGGACAATAAAAGGCCAGGCTGTTTGTTTTCCTTTCTTCCTGTTTCCCCCCGCTCTGTGTGGAAGCAGCATATTGTAGAAGCGATTACAGAACGCGCGGGCTGTTAGCAAGGATCCTAACTAGTTATTTCTCCCTGGGACAGATCAAGCAGGGCCTCGGAAGAGGAGGCAGATCGTTTTCATGTCGGCAGCTGCAGAGCCCGTCGGTGCGGCGGGTCCGGCGGGCTATGCCCGGCAGCTCCCGGCGGAGACGGGCGCTCGCTACGTCCCGCCACTCCCCGCCCGCATCCTGCTCACCCTCGGGAAACGCGGCCCAGGTGCCTCGCAGATAACAGGACTTCATTCCCCGTCACGGTCACAAGCTTTACCCCCGCACACTCGAGGGACACCTTCCCGCGCCGTACAATCATGGAATGGTAACATGCATCTCTTTTGCTGGGATCATCCCGGCTCGTAAGGACTTCGGCTCGTTACTTAGGCACTCCTTACCCAGAGTAGCGGGTACGGAACTAAAACCAGCCGGAGTTTTGCGTGGCATGCTGCTAGGGTAAGGATCTCTCCCCTCCTCAGCCCCCAAACCGGCTTGTCGTCTTCTCCCAGCCAGCAAAGTGTTTATTCACCGGTGGGTTTGTTAATTAGGATAAAGACTGGGGCAGGCTGGCAGAGCGCTTTAACTCCGTGTAGAACTTAAGCAGCGCAAGAGCAAAAGGAGGGGTGATTTTTCACCCCACGACGAGGGCTGTTTCGCAGGGGGAGCTTCTCTGCGCCGTGCTTTGTCAGAAGAGCAGAACTGCGGAGCTCACGGGGCATCTTCTTTTACAGGGCGATGTCTTTGGCAGAGGGGCTTTGGAAACAGCCTGCTAACCTCCTCCCCGTGCCGGGCTGGGATTTGGAGGTCTATTCCTCACCGCCACTGTAGCTTGAAGGCCTTCTGGCAGCCGAGAGGAGCTTTCCTGAAAAATTGTTGTGAATCATAGAGGTTTAAAATTGTCCTCAGCGGTGGCACACTTGGTACGGTATTTGCTGAGGGGGTAAACAGAGGGTTAGCGGCTCCAGAGTTTGTGTACATTTAATTTCGCTGTGTGTCGCACTGTTTGCGGTCATTTCACCCTGGTTAATGCAAGCTGAGGTGAACGTGACAAGATATCAGGCGCTAGCGAAGATAAGTTGATTTTTTTTTTTTTTTGCTTCTTTCTTTTTAAGGATAGTTGCTGACTGTGTCCTACTTTGTCATGAAAGAAAAAAACCCAAACAAACCACACCTCTATAGGCAGCGAAGATAAAAGAAAACAGAAAACAAAAGAGAGAGAAGGCATTGTCCTATCGTAATCACCACCCACAGTATTTTCTCAGAGGCATTTGGTGCTGAATGCATTCAGGTATTGCTTTTTTTCCCCCCCAAAAAAGCGATTTCTTGCAATTTTCAATTTGACGTCGAAGGCAGGGAGGGCGGGGGAGAGAGCTTGGCGAGCAGGGAGAGAAATGGTAGTTTTTTGTAGCCTTGAGATGATCCTACTCCCTCTTTATAGAAGAGTTTGAAAAAAGCTGTAGCGGCGATGTAGGGGGCGGTGGGGGTGGGGGATTACCCTTTCGGAAGGCGCAGGAATAACAATTGGATCCCCATCTCGTGTAGGAGAAACAAACTTATCTGCACTACTGATTGGGGTGTTTTGTTTTTTTTTTTTTTTTTTTTTTTTTTTTAGCACAGGATGGTGCATCCTTTTCTAGGCTTCCCTACTTCCTAACCACCAGGGACCTGTGTTAGTTTAAGAATGGGTTTCCCCGCATTGAAGTGTCTTTTTCCTGGTGATTATTATACACTATTTCTATTTATTAAGTAGCTGGAGAAAGCAGTATGGAACAGATTTCACCTTTTAGGGAGGTACCTGAATATAATCCCTGCCTCTCTTCTACTCGACACATCTTCCAAGTCGGTACAGTACCTAGAGGTATCCATTTTAACCTCTTTGATATTTCCCTGCATATTTAAACTGCCATTTTAATTAACAAAAAGCCGATTTCCCCAGTTCTCTTGGAAAGTGCGGTGAAGCAGGTTAAGAAACCAATTGCTTGGAATAGCCAGCACTTGCAGAAAATGAATGTGTGAGCCATCCTTCCCTCCCTAGGACTGGCTTCTGTTCTCCCGATTGGGTTTGGGGGAAGTTTTACTGTGATTTATCAGATAGTTTAACACCCAGCTCGCTCTTCTTGTAAGTCAGCATTAAACCACCTCCTGGGTGCTTTGTAAATACAGCTTTAGCATTTTTTTCATGAAACAGATTGACATGTTGACGATTCTTGCTTTAAGGAATGTGACAATAAAGTGGAAAACCAAAGGCTGGCAAGCACTTCATCAAGGATAAAAAGGTTCTGCTGTAAGGATGTCACTCAATTTATTGTGAAAGTCGAATGAATTACGTTTAATGAAAGTGCTCCCCAGATGAATATTACCAGCAATTTCCTGAGTTGGCTCTGTCAGACTGATATGAGGAAATGCCAACCCATATCAAAAAAGATCTCCAATCTCAATTACCATGCAAGCTTTCGAAGAGCTCCTTTTTATTGATATGATATATATTGGCGGGTTCTCAATGCTGTGCAAACTGCTCTCTGTTTAACAGGACAGCACATTTCCTAGTTTATTGTTTAACCCTACAGTTTTCTGGCTATTTAAACTTCTGCAAGTGCCTTTCTTTTGGAGGGAAAACCACCTCTCATCCTCTTTCCCTTTCCATGATCTAGAGAGAACAAAGTTGTGTGTGTGGCAGACAGAGGGGGTGATACTCATTGCAGGAAGTTTGTTGAGCCTGGATGGACAAAGCTAAAGGTCAAGAGAAATAACTCGGCTGAGACAATGGCACTGGATCCCCTCATTTGCAGAGAATTTCTAGGCGACAATCCAGATCATGGCAATGTTTGTTATGACTAGCAATCCCAATATTCCCGCCCTTTCTACCTCATTCCTCTAGGGCTTCTTTGGGCAAATTAGAAATTCACTAAGCCCGCGAAGAAAGAAAAGCTCTTATGTCTCCTCATCTACATAAGAATTGAGTTTGTGAGAGGCTTTTCTGTTCTATTTTAACTACTGTGACACCGGTCGCTGCTTAGGAATACAGCTTTTTTTTTTTTTTTTTTTTTTTTTTTTTTTTTTTTTTTTTTCCCTCCCCCCCCCATAATCCATCTTGCTGAGCTTGTTGTGATTGATTAAATCAGCTTTCTTCTACCACTTTCCATTCTCTTTTAATTTTTAAATCGAAGCAGAGAGAGAGAATGTATTGAAGGACAGCCAAGAGGTTCTCAGTACTCTGCTGCAGGACGGGGACATGGGCACCTTCATGAGTGAGGCTACACTCCCTGCATGCAGCATTACTGAGGATGCAGAAAGAGCTTGTCCTCATGACATATCGGGTTAGTTTGGATTACTATTTTCCTGTTCGCCCCTGGATCCGAGTCTAAAGCCTTCTTCATTGCACGATTAATCCATGTGATTTCTGTTTGTTTATTTATTTAAGTGTGGGTTTCCCCCTCTGTCGGAGATGTTGAGCGTTTCCAACCACGGACGGCTGGTGCGAGCGCTGCGGGGAGAGCGGGCAGGCGCTGGCAGCCCGACCCGGGGAAGGCTCACTTTTGGGTGCTCCGCTCCCCGCTCCCCCCGGCCAGGGCTGGTGGTGTCCCTCCGGCAGCCCCTGTAGCACCGTGCAGAACCCTGGAGAACGCCCGGGGAGGGGACAGCACCGCGGACAGCGCCCGGCCCCTCCCGGCCCCGGGGGACCACGCCGGCCCCTGGAAAATACTCTCTCATAGACGCCCCGTCCCGAGGTAGTCAATGTTTCGGGACGCTGCTGCTTAGACCTCACCCGCAACATGCTCTGGACTTGGGCTTTGTCGGCCTGAGCTCGTTTTCCTGAAGGAAGAAGTAGGCAGGTGGACCAGCAAATTGGTGTTGCTGCTGACTTGCTTTCTCTTAGTGGTGTAGCAGTTTCTTTATTTTCTGGGGAAAAACTGATCAGAGGGCAATACATGAGTGTGGAGAGGAACATGGATGGCAGAATGAATTTGGGGATCAGGAAGGCTGTTCTGGGATGCCCAGGTTTGTCTCATTCTATCCTAGGACCACAGCATCCTCTCCTTTTGGAGGGAGACCAGAGATGCTAGAGAGCACTGGAGTAAAAAATGAGCTGTGAGACATGGTTGACACCAAGACAAGAGAACAGGGAGTGACTAATTAATAATGACACTTTCTATCCCATGGGTAATGGCATGAGTGACTCTCAGACACAGTTGATGTCATTTTTGGGGTAGTAGCACTCTGAGACATCTGTGAGGGGCAGCCAGATCTTGCTTCCTACACTTGCTTGTGTCCTGGCAGACAGTACTCAGGGTATCTCCCAGCTCTCTCCTTGCTTTCACGAGGAGATAATTGCAGGCAAAAGCCTCCACCCCTGTAAATCCCCACTCACTATCGACAAAGCTGTCTTCTAGAGCTCTGCTGCCTGAAAAGCACTTGTCAATGAAACAGTGACTTTTGGCAAGGCAGGTGTAAGTGAATGACTGATGGAGAGTCCTTCAATAAAGGAATGTGATGGGAATTGACTGGGCTGAGAAGAAAAACAACCCACAATCCCCACCAACCCTCCAGACAAAACCATAAACCATTTATTCCTGATCCGTATTCTCCCATGAATATCAATAGTGATTGTGATGTTTTTGCTAGATGTGAGCACTCTCCAGTCTCTTTTGATTACACCATGTCCCCATGTGTGGTGTCTTGAAACTGTATTGTCTGCTGCAGAGATATTGCTTTTATCTTCCAAATGCCATTCTCATTAATGTCAATGTCTCACCATCCGGCTAGTGACAAATGTGTCAGGGACGTTCATCTGCCTTACACACTGTGTCATCTCTCTAGGTGCCCTGTCTTTTCCTCTCCAAGGAAGGGTTTAATAATATTTTATTTAGTAATATTTTCTTCCTTGCCCCCTGCATCTCCTGAAAAAAAGTTTGTCCACTAGTTGATCTCTGTCCTATCCTTTCACAAGTCAGTGCTCTAACTTGTGGAGTATCACCTCTCCTGTTAATCTGTTTGATTGCTTCAGTGACAGGTTGACCAGTGCATGGAAAGATAATCTGCTTTTTCCACATCTACAGTTTTTTTTTAATGGGGGAGAAATCAGGCCTACCAAATGGTTATGGTACTAGAGCCCTATTTTCCTGTAATTTCATTTTCTAATCCAGACTCACAAAAAACTAAAGAACAAAGAGCTTGTTTGTTTCTTTGGGTGTGTAGCTTAGTTGTTTCTTATTGTGTGCACTTGTGAATGCTGTTTTTCTTTTTCTCTGATATTTTGAAAAACTGTTAAGAGAATATGCTTATATTATTTCTTTGTATGTTTCCTTAAAAATTTAGTGATAGCTGTACAGCAGACTTCTTTTAGCAGCAGAGCTGACAGCCAGAATAACACTAGGGAAGAACTGATCTAACGGCCTTAGTTCTTGGAAAGACTTGTAACTAAAATTTTCATATGTGTACGTATATATATATATATGATATATTAAAATTATATTATTTGTTTAGAAAGAAAAGTAGAAAATCACTTAAATCTAACCAGCACAGTATCCTCAGTTGAAAAAACAACAGATGCTACTTACCTTCCTTGTTAGAACATGTTTTGATCTGAAAATCCCTGAACTTAGTGGTGGTCTCTAACAGCACTGGTAGTTCTGGATTTGGCCCTCTGAGTATAGTGCTTCTACCTGATGTTGTGTGCATATGTCAGAAAGAACAGACCAGTATGTTTTATGATCCTCTTCCCCCTTTCCCCTGCCCCATGTCAGCCTTGCATCATGTGTGAGTTAACTCTCAGTTGGCACAATATTTCCTGCACTTGTTTTAGAGGTGCCTATGTGCTACTGGGAAAAAGTAAAAATAAGAGACACTCTAGGCATATCTTGAGTGCACTATTGAAAAACAAAGACCCTTCTGCAGAAGGATTCCTATGTAAATCAATGGTTTGTTTACTTTTTCTAGGAGGACAGATTCTGTTTCCTGTTTAAGATTAAGTAGAACAACTCTATCACCAAGAATTGCTTGTCACTATTCGGATGCCACTTCAAATTGAAAGTGTAATTGGCAGCTCTTAAAAAATTTTAGCTAATGGAATTTCTGTTATGGGTTGTTCAGACCACCTGTACCATAATGTTTATATGCAGAGTCATTTTTAAAAGCTATTCTTGATTGAACTTTAGAAAAACAATTCTTCTGCTAGGCTATTTTGTCAAGAAATGTTGTCATAGGCCTTCAGGTATATAAAACTTCTTATATAAAATTAATGGACTGCTTTTTATATTTGCAGTCTCAACCATAGCATTTGATGTCTTGCAAAAGAAGGTATGGACCTAAAATAAGAATAATATTGAAATGGTATCCTCATGCTTGTTGTACTGTCAGTAACAGTCTTGTAGAACATTAGTGTGTTTAAAATCAGAATGTTAGTACGTAACTTGACACTAAGTTAGAGTAATTTCTGCTTTCACTTACTGCAACTGCTCTGTATTACAATCAGAGATTTTTCTTAATATTTATGTGGGAAATACTTTGCACCTTGAGAAGATTTTGTAAGCAATATTGATAGGTAAAATATAGCAATAATACTGTAGCTTTGTGGAAAACAATTGATAAGTGAACAGGTCTTTAAACAGAAGAAAAATAAGAAAGACTACAGAGATATGACATAAAAGATGTGCATAATAAATAGTACATGAAAACCTTCACCATTAAAAAAGATGGGCTCCATCCTGCTGCCTCTAACTGCAATGGATATTACCTTAACAAGCTCCACATTTTATATTCCTACTTGTTTCTTCTCCCTGCTTCCACAAACCTTCACATTTGCTTACCAGCTCCCTTGTAGTAGGTGGCACTGTAGTACATGTTGCAAACAGAGGGGAGAGAGAATAGGACCCTTTAGCAACACTATTTTTAACATCTGAATGAAAACTTCAGGGTTTTGAGTAGTTACTTGCACAAAGCATAACCATTACTTTACAGAATCCTTTCTGTGAGGGGTCACTTGGAGTGAGTAAGGAATGATATTTTCTGGTCCTTCATAGTACTGTGGTCTGTGTGAATCATCTTCCATATCTTCAGCTGGTTCAAACATTGGTACCCCTTGCTGTGTACCTCCTTCCTCTGTGAGAGCTCTCCTGCCTCTGCTAGCCCTAAGATAAGGTGCTATCCCCCTGAATTATATCAGAATACATTTTGTGTTTGCATCTTAAATGCACAGAATATTTACTATCTAGAGCAGAGTGTGAGTCTTGGAAAAGTTATTGTGTGGATTAGCAGATTGTAATGATATGGTTCAGTCTTCCAGCATAATGCAATCCAAGTGAATATGGAAATGTGTGACTAAGTACATTAGACGAGGTGCCAGTGCTGCTTTTGTTCTCCATAATTTATAGAATATTCTGAAATTGTGGTGGTGTAACAGACACTTCAGAGTAGAGGCCAGTGGTTTGTAGCTGATTTTCAGAAGCAAAACACAAGCTTTATTGAAGTCAGGAGACTCACTCACATAAGTTTCAGTGCTTTATTGAGCAAGGGGAAAGTGAATGCCGTATGGGTTTTTTTTGCATTTCTTCTTTTAGGATATAAAATTTTCTTCTTCCAAAACAGAAAAAATAACACATCTATGACTTTAAAAATGTTACAAAGTATTATTTTTGCCAAGATATGACACTGCTGAATTTAACCCTATGTTACTTAGGATCCAGTACAGTATCATGTCTATAACCAAGCATTACACTGCTTACTACCCTTTATTCTAAAAAAATATTATTACTCAATTATTATTGGATAATAATTACTGAATAATCAAAAATACAATAATTTTTGGATAATAATTATTTTTTGTTAACTCTGAATTTTTGGAATCATTATTTGTGACTCATTCTGACTTCTGATGCAGCTTCTGAATAAATAGTTTGCAAAATATCTTTATTTTTGAAGTGGAACTAAAGTTAGGCTTTTCAAACAGATAATTCATGTGTTTTTTGTTTTTTTTTTTTTTCTCTGCAAATGTGTTTTTGAAGCAATCAGACAGCATCACTTACTGTTTTCTAGAATTACAAAGAGATGGAAATGGTGGCATATCTCAGAAAGCCATATGTGGCCTGTATATGGTATTGGATTTGTGCTGTAAATTTAAAGTCTAACTGCACTATTGGTGTACATTTTTTGCAGACCACTGCAGATACTTTTTTTTCTTTCAGAAGAAAAATGTATTGGAATAATGACCATGTAAGGCAAAAAAAAAAAAAAAAAAGTATCCTGTTTATTCTTCCACAAGAAACTTGCACGTTGATTCAAGACCATTCAGGCTCATGAGAACTTGGCCATTGATTTCTCTGGTTGTAAAATGGGGTCTTTAGCTTGATAAATATTTCCATTTCTAGAAGGTGGTTGGGAATGATATTTCATCAAATTTTAGCTTGATTTGCTTTGTGCAAACTGGCTGTTCAGAGCTAGTACAGGAAAGAAAGTAAGCATTTCTAATAAATGTGAAAGAATATATATGTATGCCTATGTGGTAGTCGCAACTTTTGGTCAGAGTAACTTAGTCTTCTGTGAAGTCAAAAAGAGCTGAGCAGGCTCTATATGCTTTTATTTCTAGTGTGTTTCTTTCATTGTTGTATTCTTCAGTAAATTTACCCAGAATGATATCCTGTCTTTGGTCTGCCATGAGATCCTTCCTGTAGAACTGAGCCCTTTTGTTCTCTGGCAGAATAACTCCATGGCTATAGTACTCCTCCACCTAGAGTAATAATGACACGGTTTGTCCTTAAACTTCTGTGTTTTGCTTTATCCAAGCAGCATAGTGTTAGTCATCTGCATCTGGAACAAAAATGAACCTGTGCTGCCAGCTGTCACAGGTGGATGATTCGCTTTAGCTCAACAGGTGGAGCTGTGACTTCATTAGCTTGTTGATTCAGGCTAAAATTTAGCTAGCTGGGCAGGTCCCTGACTCAATTTTGCTCATGTGTTTTACATTCTTTAAATTTGTACCTACATTTCTATTGCTTGTGGAAAGTTTTTAACCTCCTGATCTGTAAAACACTTCAGGTAGCGAGAGGCATGTATGATTCGTTAGGAGGAGTTGTTCATTTGTGGGGATGTGATGCATCTAGGGGGCTTCTTTGTGAGTTTTTTTTTACCTCAGCATTGCTTATTAATGGAGAATTTCAATGGAGTCTAAGACAGTATTTCCATTTAGTCATCTTTGAGTATGGTCCACCTTGCATGATTGATTTTTTGTGCCCTGACTTTTTGTTAGCATCCCAAAGACTACAGAAATGTTTGGAATAATTCTCTCTTCAGCATGTTTAGGTAAGACTATTTCCAGTGGAGTTACATTAATAATATTTATAAAAACAACAAACTAATTGCTCATATATTCCTGTAATTCTCATTTCATTGACTTCTTGCAAATCCTACAGGTCCCTTGTTACCACGTTGCCAATGTTCCCCTTTTTGCCTTGATTTAACTGCAGCTGATCATGTGGTGGTTGGAGTAGGATGAAGGTGATTGGATGAAGGATCATTCTGTGTTGGGAAAACATATCACAGAATAACAAGGGAGTGGCTTGAAAAGAGTTAGGATAATAATATGAGGATCCACCTATAAAAGTTGACACTCCTCAGAAGCTTTCTATTCTCTTGTATTCCCATTCTTTTATATTAATTTTTCAACATGCACCTGTGTAAACTTGTTTTATCTGATAAATGTTTAGAGAAAAATTGTTTCCCTGTGGATTTGTGCATTCCTTGGTAAGTCAGTGCTTGAAATATAATACTAAGTGTTCACTAATCATGTCAGAAGTGTTCCTGATACTACACTTAGAGTGGTAAAGTCAATTAGGGGACCTAAGACAGCACTAACTGAAGATTTAAAGTCACAACATCTCTAGTAAAGAAATAATCATTGTGGTTAGATGAAGCAAAGAGCTTCCAAACAGAATCCAGATTAAAATATGCTGAAAACATTCACTGACTGCTTATGGATTAANACAAAAAAAAAAAAAAAAAAAAAAAAAAAAAAAAAAAAAAAAAAAAAAAAAAAGCAAAGCAGAAATCAAAATGGGAGAGGCTTTTTAATGAACAGAAGTGTAGGGAAAATTAATCAAATAAATTGTTTGCTATTAAAAATGTGCCCAGCTACAGTCAGATTCCAATAAATATGCCCAGTGGGGATGGAAAATCTAGACAACCGAAATTACACTGATTAATTTATCTTAGTTTCCAATGCCTTCTACGTATGTATTTAGGAAACAAAAGCTATCATAAAGATAGACTGGCAGGAAATGGACTCAACTATTTATTTTTTTTAATCGAGATATTGCTCTTTGACAATAGAAGTAATTTCAAGTTAGTTAAGGATGTTAAATGTATCACTGCTTAGGCAGAGAATTCTTAGCAGAAACTCAGCATAAAAGTGACCTCCAATGGTTACAAAATCTACTTGAGGATCTACACTTGTTTTTTTTCTTGATAAACAAACATGATACAAGAGCTACCATTTTTAAAAGTCACTGTTTGACTTATTTAGTACTTAAGCAATGTTCGTTATGGTCACCTCTGCTTTTGCTGGAGGACTTGTTGGGAATGGTGGGGAATGCATTCTGTTACCTCTCACACTCAAAGAAACAGGAGGTTTGTCTTGAATGGAATGCTATTGCTTCTAAAATATGAATGAGTCACTGTAGTTGCATAGAAATAAGTAAAGGAATCAAAAGGCAATCCCCATACAAATCCCTTCTTAGAAATCAAAACAAAATCTCAAAGAAAACAGAATCTGAATAAAGAGTCATCCTGTCCCAATCGCTTAGCTTTGATGTCTGTTTCTACAGCAATCTGCCTCCTCTGAGCCTGGACCTCTATTTCATTCTTGACTACTTAAGAATTGCTTACATCTTGCATTGTTGTCAATGTTACCCACAAACCTGAAACTCTAGTTCAATCACAGGCTTGGTTCAAGGCTGAACTCTTCACCTAGGGATTATTTTTCTCATACGGTATTACTGCCACTGAACACAGCAAAAAAACACTGTAAATGTCCAACAAGATGACAGCACAGAAAGTTTCTCTTACATGCAGTATTCTTTTTCTTCCTCTGTGTTGTCTTGTATCATAGCTTCCACCTTTAATTGCTTAACTACTTCATATTCAATTACTTCATAATTACTTCTCATCAACTATGCACTCTGTCTTTCTTTAGTGTGGTAATTTCTGTTCATGACAGTCAGAATATATTTCTTGGATGCTTTTCAGTGTGCAAATGCTCATTGTAAAGTACCTTTTCCGTGGCTGATATAAGTCAGGCCTGATCATCCCAGGCTCAGCTGTCAGCTGCAGTCACACTTTCAAGCATCTTATTAGTCTGTTGTAAGAAACTAACAACATGTAGCTAAGCTCTGCTTGCAGATAAATGACTGCACCTCACATTCAGCTACCACTTACAATAGAATTAGTATCAGCTGTGATAGCTAGACTTCTGGGTTATTTTTTAATTTAAATGCCACCACTTCATCATAACTTCTCTATTATTGATTCTACTGACTCACATGGATAAAAGGGAAAAAAAAAAAAGGTAGTGCTGGCCTCTGAGAAGCAGTTCTATTCGGGTCTGTAACACCCTAGACTTACAAAAGATTTTATAGGGTCACTGGACTTTTCCTTTCTTTGTCTCTCATTCATATTTTTCTCATCAGCCTAACAACTGAAGCCTCTGTCAGGGATTTAAGAGATTAAAGGAAATATGAACCCAAACCTCACCATCCAGAGGTAATTGGTTTAACCACTACCTGGTGGAATAGTCTGGGGAATTTTCTTGCTTTTGCTCGTTCATTTTATTCTGCTTCATTTAATAGTCAGGGACCCCTTTACTCAGGAAACATGATCTCACTGTAGGTAAGCTGTGAGATATTTGTTTGTTAAGTCTTTCTTCCAAAGTCTTCTGTGCTTGTGTTCATTCACAGTGGAAGCCCTTCAAATTTTTAGAGCCCTATATCAGAAAAAAAGCTTTATTCTGATGTGTAAGAAATTCCTGAACCAGAAAGTTGAAATTATGTTGCCCTACCAATTCTATCCATTGCAATTTTATCCATTAGAAACAGTAAAAAAAGGTACCTAATTCTGGGAGCAGTTATGCTTCAGAAATGTTGGAAAGTGTTTAAGTTTTTTCTTTTCTTTCTTTGGTTGCTTTATTTGGACAGTTTAGTAGCTTCTGTGAATTATGTTTTCAGGAAACTTTTCCCGGAAGAAATATGTGAGTAGCTAATTCCAGATTATGAATTTTAACAGGTCCCTTGGACAAAGAGAGAAAGCACTTCATAGTAGTAATTATAGGCAACTTCTGGATCTAGCCTGGAGGATCTTCCAAGGCTGCTAGCACTAAGCATAAGCAGTCCTTGCTTTCCTGCTTTTAATCTGTTTGCTGAACCTCCATTATCTTCACAGCTACATCCAAGTCCAATTCTTGTCTTGTATTTTAAAAATCCCTGTCAGTCTGTCATAGCAAAGTTAACTAATTACTTTTAGAAAGCTGTTTATGTGCCCAAGATCCTGAAAGGTTTATTTTTTTTTTTTCCTGAAGAACATTACTCAGGGTTAGCTGTGGGTGCATATTAACTTGAAACTAGTTACCAATTTGAGGGTCACTACCCTCAGTCTCCATTCATTATTTTTAAGCTTATAATCTGCTTTGTTTAATGATTTTTATCTATCATCCATGCATAAAAATCTGTAGCAAGCTACTGCATGCTCTCTTTATGTCTAGTCTCTGTATCATTCTCAGTGCATCTGCAAGAACTGTCAGGAGAAGTTGGCTCCAGGATCTTATTTGATTGGTCTGAGACAACCAGAGCAAGGATTGAAGGGATGTTCTAGCTTGGTGTGTCCAGCTCTACAGGCTGAAGAAAGAAAACTGTTTTGCAGAGGTGAAACATGTATAGGTTATTTCACAAAAACAGTTCTGAGTGTTAAAGCATGTGAAGAGTATTAATGATTTTTGACTGTAGAAGCTGAGGTGATTCTGGGAAGTAGTTGTGAGACTAAAAACATCCAACAAACTAGACTGGCTTTGAATGGGCATTCCAGGAATCATAAAAAATTATAAACCTGACATAAAGGCCATGCTCTACCACATTTTTTGTTTCTCCAAAAATGCAACATTAAGACTTCTCAAAGAAGAACTGGTTTTTTTTTTTTTCTCCAAAAAGCAAGGTATATTTTCCTGTAATCTTGTTTTCTAAACCATTTAATGTTAAACTTTCCACAAAGACTAAACAAATATTCAGGTACATACTTTGCAGGGAAAATTTTGCTCCAAGCACTTGGAGTTCAGCAAACTTATGAGTAACTGAAAAAAGGTTTTATTATGGGAAGTTTCAGGCAGCCTTAATCATAGGCATTGCTACCAGAACCACCTATAATTTATAGACATAGGTATCATCCTAGGTGCTCTGTATGACAGCACTTTCCAAAATGGTGTTATCCTGTAAATAACTGTTGAGCTTTTTTCTTTTGATGTTGTACTTTGGAAAAGCTTGAAGTGTTGAACAGAATGGTTAGAAGAATGCAGTTCTTGGTATTATTTATTATTTCTCTATAACATTGCTGACTCTGCTTACATAACAGACTTTTAGTAATACCTTTTTCATCATGAGGTTCTTAGAAAGTGCAGAGGGAATACTGGGCTGTAATGGATAGATTTTATTATTTTTGTTAATTTTTTTTTTTTTTTACATTGAAAGCAACCATTTTGGAATGCATAGAAGGAAAGTGCTGTTCTTTAAGTGTTTAAGTGTGAAGATTGTATCAAATTGTACATAGCTTTAATTATTTTCTAAATATACTGTTCTAGAAATATAGACATTATAGTATTGTTGGTCCAGGAGGAGGTAATATATTTCTTTTTGAATAAGACCTTTTCACTCTGACATCTCTTTATGGTTAAAACTTTATAATCTGTAAAGCTGAAACATGTAGCTTGTTATAGCAGTTCAGGCATAATTAGTGATCAGTGTGTACTTAAACAGCTAAGGGACAAAAGAAACAGTATCTCACTATTTCTTATTTCTCCATCTTAAAATTAGGAAATTTTTCAACTGGTAAATGAAAATAGGTCACCAGCACCACCAGGTCTGGGTGAAATGTACTGATAACACGATTAAGAAAGTCTCACTTCATTTCAGACTATATGTGACCTTGGGAGAGCTCAGTTATACCTTGAGAAAAAAAATTTAATGTTTCATTTTGTAGTGGTGCCATCTTTCACATTTATGTGGATTTAAAAATGTAAATAAAATTGTTTTCTGTCAACAGGATATGTGAAGGTCACAGTCATATTCACTAGGAGAATTCAAACTGCCATTTGACCCATCGTTGGTTCAGTAGATAAGAATACATTTTATTCCCTTCCAGTAATCTAATTTGTAAGCACTTTATAGCCCAACATTTTATCCCTAGTTGCTAAAAAGTAAGAAATAAACCTTTAAGCACTTCACTGCAGATTTATTTACAGAATGACTGTGTATCAAATGAGAAGTCTTTTAGAATGCCAGGGCATCTTGTATTATAGTCTTGTAACGATGGCAAGATTGAGTACTATAAAAGACAGAAGGAATGACTAGCAGAAGAGTTCAAGGCCTCTCTGATAGTTTTACTTTTAACTTCCATGTTCTTATCTCACACAATTCTCTCATAGATCATCTTTGTGGCAGCTTTGGGATAAACTCTATTCTCCTAAAATTGAAAGCAAATAAAAGCCACTGTGCCTGCTGTTTAGAGGTGGCGATGGATAAAAACACTTTTAATTTAGATGCTTGGGTTTTTTTTTTCTAGTTTTGACAGTGCAAGACCTGGGAATCAGTATGAGGTTTCTTTGCCACAATGCAGATTACCCAAGTGCCCACAGATTTCTCTCTGGATATCTGGAACATTTTTTGGCCAGAGCTGCAGCCAATATTAAGTCCGGATGGTTCCCCTGATCTGGCCATATGTGACTATACATACCTTCTGCTGTTGCTTCCTCTCTTGGCTAGCAGACAAATTGTTCTGAAAGTGTGTAAACTGCTAAGCTTCGAAACAGAAACAAAGCCTTAACTGTTTAATGCTAGCATGAGATTTTTCTACATGCAATTTAATTCTGCATTTGCTCAGTACAAATAATAGATTTTCTTTCCTCCAGAATGTGAAGAATATCTTATTCTTAAATATTTAGGTGCTGCATTAGAAGCATTTAGAGCTTCATTAGTGACCTGATATTGGCCATAGGTAGAATCAGGACGCTTGATTAGGTGAACAGATCTGACCATTACTTTGTTTCTGTATCCCACAGAACACACTGAATACATTACCAGGAGATTATCTCAACCTATTTGAGAATAACTGGTAAAAGCTAACCATGGTGGGACTTTACAAACACTTTATGGCAACAGAATTATTATGGAACACACTTCTCAGACTCCCCCAAGATATCCATGGCTCCCTAAAAGGGTCTGACCTGTAGTATTAAGCAAAGACACAAAATTATAGTTTTCTGTGGTGGGAGGATTTCATATAACTTCTTATATTAGCAACAAAACGACTTGTCACTGGCTGGTACTGGGGAACTCAGTACTTATCATGAAGTAGATGTCTGTAAAGAATTGTTTTAAAGAATATACTTGGGGCTCTTTCTTAAAACACAAGTACGTAGCCAGTGCAGACAACTTATGTGCTTGGCTAGCCTGTCTTTTGAGCTAGGGGAGCAGGAAGCGTCCCTAATCCTGAGATAGGAATGAAAGTATTTGAGTAATTGAGATAGGAATGAAAGAAGTACTGCTTCTTAGGTGGACTATTAGCATGGCTGTAGCTGTGCAAAAATGTAAATGGTTTCAACTTGGAAATCATTCATATAGAGGCAAAGAAATGCTCTGTATTTGACCACACAGATACATTGTTGGTGAATTCTATCCCGAACTTAAGCATAAATGAAGAGGATGAATATTGTAACTGAGACATAGGAGTGAAGATCCATCTTCCAGAAACTGTCTCATTTTCCCTCCAGTAGACTGCTTTTCTTGATCTTTGCTTACAAAGGTATGTCTCGGCTCAATAAGGGATATGAGGGCAGTATTTATTTGTAGTAAATAAAGTATTCAGTAAAGTAAAGATTTCACAGTAAATCACAGCTTGAAGGGAGATATGTGAAAACAAGCCTTTGAGTCTAAAGGAAATGGTTCTTGTGTTTATTAACCAAGAAGGAATATTTTTCAGAATGGATGTGTTTAAAAGAAATCTCCGGTAAAGCTAAGAACTAAGAATATGTGCTGACTATAACCAAGATTACTACACAGTTTGGAGAAGTAAATCTCAGGAGTTTTCTTGATTTTTTTTTTTTTTGTTTGCCTTTTTATGCCAACCCTTTGAGGAAAAGTACAAGCAGGAGAGAGCCCTAAGCATTATAAAATGTACTCTCAACATATAAATAGCAGTAAATGTGTGAAGAAAAGTATGGTATTTGCCTATAGTATTTTCTAGACATAGTCTGATCTAAAGCTCATCGATGAGATGACTGGACATTTTTCCTCAGCACCTCTAGACAAGTTTAACAAAGTTTTTCACAAAAAAGATTTCAGAGTTTGTAAAAAGTGCAGCCCTCCTCCAAGCAAACACTTGCCCACCCCAGACCCATCACAACAAACAGATCAATCAGAAATGCAAGGGAGTAAAAGATGTTACCCATCTTGGTCTAGTTTTAGAACTTCAGCTCCAAACAGCTACGTGACTTGTCTGACTGACTAACCACGAGCACACTGGTGATGAAGATGGAGGTGCAAAGCAGTTCCCTGCAAGTCACACTAATCATACACACTCACCATCAACAGTAACGCTGGATACTCAGTGGGACATCATCCTACAGCTGCAATGTCTCTGTGTAAGGCAGTTGTTCTACCCTTCATAAACAGGGACATTCATATATAACTAAAAACACTTCACCAGTTCACAACAATTAATAGTATGATAACACATTTAATCTTTAACTGAAGTTGCAGACCTTATGAAATAATAAAACAGCAAAGCAGAAATAGCATAAAATATATTGATTTGGCAGTAATTGATTACAAAAAAAAAAATCAAAAAAACACTGCATGAATCCTGCTCTCATTATGCCATCTCAGATTGATGTTTTGGGATATTATATGCTTTTGCAACTAACTCATCTATAATAAAAGGCCAAGAGAAGAGAAATATTATACAGAAAAGGATTTAAAAGCAAACCAAAGAAATCCAATGTCTTAGAAAGCTATTCATATGTCATTGTCAATGAGAGAGGCCTAGCAAAAGAATACCCCCTTCTTGTTATTAGCAGAGCTGTGCCATAATCTTCAGATACCAAAATGTTTTGCTGTGTCTGACCTAAGGTGAATAGCTGGGCTGAGTTCCCTGCAAGTCTTTACATATTACTTATGTGCTTTACATATTATTTTGAAGATAATAACAGATAAACCTTTGCCTATATGTCCACTGTATTGTTGTAAATAAAGCCAGGAAGGGTTTTAGTGTAAATTTTTCACTGCTGTGATGAAGTGGAATTACTTGATTTCACTTTTTTTTCTGATATGGAAACCCTGTTAGTGCCAGCCAAATAAAACACCAAAGCATGTGCTGAATTCTGAATATGCAATACAGGTGAGAGTCTTCACATGTTTAAACATTTTCTTCCATCCTCTGCTGCATTTAGGCATCTGTACTGTCAGAACATCTCTGAATACTGTAAAAATGGTCTTAAGGCTAAATTCCTGTTCTACCAGTGAATTCATACGGAAATATCCAAATTTTCTGTCTGAAAGATGACATTGTAATAATTTCTTAGTGTAATTTTGCCTCGTTATTCTACATTGTGAACTAAAATCTAAACATCTGAGCAGTGCCAAAGTTCACATGACAAATCATTTCTGAATAGTGTACAACTCTTGAGACAATAGGCTGAGAATTTAAACTACAGAAATAGAGCTAACAAAGATAACTATTTATTATTTTATATTGTGTCTAACACCTTTGTTACCTAACTTACTGATGGGTATCTGATTGATGAGGGATAATGATGATTTTGTACAGCACAGAAGCTGAGGATTTTTGTGACTTAGCAAGGCCCACAGAATTTTGGTACTATCCAAAGCAAGGTTTAGGTACGATAAATGAAGGGTAAGGGGTTTTCTAACGGGTCTTCACTGATCGTGGATACTGAGAAATAATTCAGCCCTCAGATGTTTGGAAGTAAATACTTATCTGGTATCGGTAAAACCAGCCGTAATAGAGTTTTAATGTTAAGTCTACTGTAAATCTTAATCTATTAAAACAAGAGAGAAAACAGTGCAATGAACTCATATTGGGTATGGCTGAGATGGAGTTCATTTCCCCATAGTAGCCCTCACAGTGATGGTGATTTGCACTGATAGCTAGGAAGGTGCTGATAACATACTAGTGTTTTAGTTACTGCTGAGTAGCACTGGCACAGCATCAGCACTGTCTCTCCAACATTCCCCACATTGTTAGGCTGGGGTTGGGCAAGATCCTGTGAGTTAGAGGTAGCCAGAAGTAGCTAGATCCTACCCCTGAGAGGGGACACAACTTTGCCAGCTGAACCAAATCAACCAAAGGAATATTTCATAACATATGATGTCAGTTCAGATATAAAAGCTAAGAAAAGGAGGAGGAAGGGTGAGGGGGCATTTATTATTTACAATGTTTGCCTTCCAGAGCAACAAGTACGCGTTTTCTGGCAAGTGCCAGAACACCACTTACTGATGGGAAGTAGACAATAAACCTATTTTTTTCTCTTTGCTTGTGTGCACACAAACTTTCACTTTTGCTTTAGTTACCTGCCTTATCCACAAGTCATTTTCCATCTTATTTACTCTCACCTGTCCAGCTGGCAAAGGGAATAAAAGGGTATCTTTGGTGGGTGCCTTGCATCCAAACAGTGTCAACCCACCACGGTTAAATATCAATGAAAGTAAGAAGTCTATTTTCTTTGCTTTTTTTCAGAGTTCTGTTTATATATTAGTTTTCTAATGTAAACTGTGGTCTATATTGCAAAATAACCCTCCTCAGTGCTGGAGAAAGCTGATTGTCCACTACTTAGTAGGAGATAATGAGAAGTGACCTTGGTTACACCATCCAGAGTCTCATCTGAGACTCCTCTCTGATGCAGCTAGAGCCTACCCCCTGGTGGATGTGGCTGAGGTTCTTGCTTTAGACAGAAAACATATCTTTCTGCCTTGCATGATTTTGATGGTGACGCTGGCCCAAATGTTGTGAAAAATATAGGCAAGATCTGCCAACCAGTTCTTACAAACCCTTGACACCAGACATTTACAGTGGCTTTTGGTGATCAGCACAACATGCGTAAGCATGCATGACATTGACTTGCCACAGTTACCACACAGGTCTGTGTCTGTTTTAGCCTCTGCTTACCTCATGTGTCAACCAGTGGAACAAGTTCTAGCTTTATTTATGCAGGTATCAACGTTGTCCACTGTCAGTCTGAGCCCATGCTTAAGCAAAATTCAATCAGGAGCTTGGTTGCACCTTCCTGCTGGGAAGCCTGCCCAGCTCCCTCCATGTGGTTCCTCTCCTCCCTTCCTAGGCCTTTCAGGAACACATTTACAAAGTGGTTTAATTTGGTACAGTAGAGGACATGTGTAGGGAGTGAATACCTTCCAAGTGTGCATATTTGTACAAAGTCTCATGTTATTGTTGCTTTAGCATAAATACTCATGCAGAAGACAAAATGAGAGTGACACCTAGAAAGATACATGACCTATTTGATCTAGTAGCAACAGTTTTCCTGGTCATACAGTTCATTGTGGTGATGGCTGCCTCATCTCTGCTTCCATGATTATCCTGCTCTCACTTACTGTTACACATTCTCTGAATCAGTATCCTGGATTATGGCCATTCATCTGGCAGCTGAAGGGACTAAAAAACCAAGATCATAATCTGTGAAAAATTACAAGGTATGCATATATTTGGTTTGGCCTTGCTTCTCTCCTATTTGGGGTTCTGCTCTCTCCCCCTCTCTCCTGCTTGCTGTTTTGGATGACCATCTGGTATTACTATATGAAGCCATTGTCCGTACTTTGGGATACCTTAGATTTATCCTCTCTTTCATTGCTGTGTGAGGGAGGGGAAACTTAAGCCATCCAAGAGAATCCTGGCAAGTCAGGTGATTGCTATCCTGGGAACAGGCATGTGAGAAAAGGACTCCCCGTTAAGGTGTCTCAAGCACAGGGCAAGTCTTGAACGGGTTGAGGTATTGAGTTTTGGAAGACTGTGGTGGGTGAGTACAGAGGCTGGTAAGGAAAGCTGTATATATTAAAGAATGTGTTTTCACTTGCTATTTTTTATCAAGAATTTTTTGACTAGAAAGTGGACTGCCTTGCGTTTTTTAATGCAGATTACTGTGCAGGATTGTTTGGACTAGTGGTAACCAGTTTTGTTTCAGAGATCTGCCAGGGAGAACAGAGCATAGACTTCTGTGAGTAAAGATCAATATTTATTTGGATCAAAATTAACTATAGAGAGGACATACATATCCACACATGTGAATACATATAAATATATGTGTATAACTGACAATTAACTTGGTCTGCATTTGTGAAAATCCACCCCAGCATTGCTTGTGTTTGATGGAGCCTTCAGTTTAGATCTCAGACAGTTTAGGTGTGGCTCCTCATCAGATTCCATGTTTCAAAAACATTACAGGGTGTGCTAAGGACATGGCCCTTTGTGAAAAGGGCCATATTTGCCTTCCAGATGAACAAAAAACACAGGAGAGCACTTAGGGTGCTGTTCCTTGAAGCAAGGCTATCAGAATTCATTCTTTGTGAAGTGAGCAAAGTGTGGATTGAGGTGAATGAAGGCCTTTTGTCTTGGACAACAGTAAAGGTTTTTTGAGGATTAAAAATGATGTGACTTGTTGACATGTAGCTCATCTGTTCTCTATATGACTTGGGAAGAGAACCTTGGCCTTAGCTGTGTTCTCCTTTTGCCTCCCTACCTCTTTATATGAACCAAAGAAAGTTGCATCCACCATTGTGTGGTCTGTCCTGTATGTTGTATTTTTACATATTGGTGACCTCTGATGACTTGGGATTTTCTCAGTGGAGGAAGAATGCTCCAGTACCTAACACCATGAGTTATATCGAGGAAAATGCAAATCTTAATGCCTGCTAGAGTGCTCTGGCTCCAGGTCCTTGGGAAAACTTGTACTTGTTTTGTATGCAGCCCTTTTGGGCTGCTAAATACAATGTGCAAAGCTGATAGACAAGTCCAGTTGTTGGTCTCCTTTTCTTTTGGCTATAAGTTAATCAAGGGTTGAAACTCAGGCTGGGCCAGTTAAGTTGTGTGGTTGGTCTTATAACGCAGTTGTCAAAGACATGGAGAATCCTAGGCAGGGCCTTGTGGGAGGACAGCTGAGGGCCTGAGGGCATGTAATGTGAGCTCATACAATGTGGTCAGAAATGTGGATAGCTGCCTGCAGGGCTGTAGTATGGGTTGCTCTTGGTGGTAGAAACCTAAGTAAGGGATGTAAATGTCGTTGCAATGTTCAGTTCTAAGGCCCGATTTTTGTATGGCATGACAGCCAGGATGCCACAATGGAGTATGAAAGTAATTACATAAAAATAATTCATTTACATGTGGTCCCATTGGCTGGAGAATTTTAATGCCCATTGGAAAGTACATCTCATTATACTCCTTTTAACAGAAACCACATCAATACACTAACCCGTATCTGTGAAATATTTCTGTGGTTTTCGCTCAAAATTTGGGCTTTGGTTCATGGAAATCCAATTGATAAGACAATAAAAATAACCAAAAAACCCCTGTTTTTGAATAATCATCATTTCATAATGCCTCCACTTTAAGCAAAACTTGTATTTTACATTTCTACCTTTTGCAAGGTTGAAATAACACTATCTCACTCTTTTTAAAGTCAAAGGAAGATTGCCTCTAGGCAGTAAGCATGATAGATGCATAATTTGCAGTAACATCCATTTTCTATCTGATTTACTCTTCTCCCTGCTATTTAAAAAGTAAATGAATTTGGAGATCAGAACTACAAAGGAACTAACAGACCAGTCTAGGGTAAAGCTTTATCTGCCTGCTAGGCTGCCATGGCTCACAATAAAGTGAATCTTCTCTTCCTATGCAAACAATTGTAAAAATTGGGAAGCCTTTGTAGGCCAAGCTTTACAGGGACACAGGTATTGCCAGGCAGAAATCTTAATTTCAATCATATGCAAGACCTAGAGTGTTAACATTCATAAGGAGTTTATGAATAGGAATCAAGAGGAAATTACCTACTTCTTATCAATAGTCACTATTTCTTCTGTCTGTTGAGAGGCTTGAAGGAGAATAGTTGGTATCTATTATTAAAATGTCAAGTTATTTCTTTTGTAGACTTTTGGAGTGCATATGTTGTCTTATAGAATAAAGAGTGCACATCCTCTGTACAAAGGGAACACAATGTCTATTATACTTTTTAATACTACTGTTATGTGGAGCATGGAACAAAAATAACCAACATTCTTGGCTTTCTTCACATAGAAGGATTGCTTAGCTGTCCCTAGTCCTGTGAAGGAGGAGCAAGGAGTGAAGTACAGAGAGATTTGTAGGAATCCTGTGACTGCCTAGCCGTAAATGTCGGCTACTCTATAATGGAAAAAGGAGAGGATGGGCTCACTGTCCCCTTCAGTGATCACTGAGACAAGTTGGTATCTAGGACTGATTTGCCTTCAGTAGTCGTTTTAGAAGGCTGCAAAACGTGTAGAGTAACTGATGACTTACATCAGCGAAAAGGAAAGGAGGTTTTTAGGACAACAATGAGGCCATTCATGTGTTTTTGTTAAGTGGATATAATTGTTGGTTTTCTGGACCTTAAATTGCCTGAGGTGAGGCACTGGGTGGTGTTTACCAGAAAAAAGTATATTGAGGCTGGAGGAACTCTCTGAGACACAAATGGTTAGATGCTGGAAGGATATTCTGGGGAAGTGTCATTATAGACTTGTCTTGTTCTTGTACTCTTCTCTAAGCAATTTTTGTTTGTTGGTGTTGAAAATAGACTTTTGGTCTCACCTACCTGCTTTGAGTTGTGTGCTCATACGAGTGGTCATGAACTTGCCTTGCATAGTGTTAGTTTCCTCTGAATGGTGGAGGAAGGAAAATAAATGGGTTTTCTGTGTCATATCCTGAAATGGAGTGCAGCTACTGAGTCTTCTGATGTCTGAATCCATCTCCTGAAGCAGAAACAAGTATCTGAGCTGCCGCAAGCGAAGTATAATCAGCTCTTTGCAGACAATTCTCTTTTCTCCAGCTCAAATATGCTCATGCAGGTGGATAATCTAATGTAATTTGACTATATTTTCCAACTTAAAAGGAACAGGTGTGTTATCTAAGAAACATCTGCCTCTACTCCTGAGATTAAATATTCTGCCTCAGCTGATAGAAAATAAAATTGGAAAACTCTAAAAAAAAAAAATTTAACATTTTTCTATGACAGTCTTGAACTTGAGATTGGCCACCTGAAAAATGACAAGTTCTTCAGGGCTTAATTTTAATTTACCTTGATCTTTTACTCTTCTGTCAGCTTCCTTTCATTAAATATATTTATTTAATAAGTATTGCTGAATATTCACTAGCACAAAATTATGTACTCTCTTTTCACACTTCTTCTAGTTCTGATATGATATGTTGTTCATCTAGCAGATCTATTTGATATTTACAGTCTTTGTGGGTTTCTAAAATCACTAATCTAATCTAAATGCAAAAAGTTCCTTTAATTTTTTTTTCATAAGATAGTGATTATTTCAAAGCTTAAACTGAAGTTTCAGCCAACTTTGTCTATGTAGAAGTTTCAGTGTGTAATTTTACATACAACTCTTTCCATTTTCATGTTCAGAAGATGACATATCATAGAGGAAATGAAACAAAATAGAAAATGTATGTATGTAAAAAAATAATTCAAATTATTCCATACAGCGTGTTACAGGTTTATTTGAAATGTGTTTCTAATTACATTAAAATAGATGGATCTATTTTTTTTGTTTCACACCAATGCTGACTTATCCATTTGTTGACTGAAACAATGATTAGAAAAACACAAGTGTATTACATTTACTTTGTGTGAGCATAAATGATTATCTGAAGCCCAGAATGATAAATCGAGGTCAGTGCTTATCTTGCAAATAGGAGACTAAGAAACAGCTGGTCACCATGATTAAGCCTAAAATGAGATTCTTCAGTCTGTGTTTAAACAATTCAAGTTTTAAGAGGTGGTGAAAATCCAGTATCTTCTGTTTTCTACAATAGATACATATGACTGTTTTTGCTTTTGAAATGAAAATCTTTTATCTAAGTACCTTTTAAAATCTAAGACTCTCTAGGTATGTCTAGCTTTATACTCCATTTTGGTATTTTAGTACTTCTTGAGAACAAAAAGTAACCCTAGAGTCTACTTCTTTATTTTAAAAAGAAAAAAAATAGCTTGCTTTTCATAGTACAGAATTCTAAATGTGGCATATATTTGCATTTCTGTGCATTTATAGATCTGTACTGGAAATGATGTTGAAAATAAAAGGAGCACAACCACTGTAAAAGTGAATGGAATAACATATTTGGATGTGATTATTTTTGCAGTATGCACAATTTGTAAACATAAGTATAAATTGCAGCTATTTGATCCATTTTTACTTCCTTCTCTTCTACTTATTAAAGGGAACTTTAAAAACACAAAGAGTGTATGGATAAAATGCTTAAGACTTGATATCAGGACGTGTTGAGAGATTACAATATGCACAGAAGTATAGAGATGAAAACACGACTATACTAATATATGTGGGAAACTGATGCATATAAATTTACTTCATATTGAAGAATTTCTCCATTTTCCATGTTGGAAATAAATAATAAATTTATTATATTATTATATAAATAATAAATAAATGAAAATAAATAAATAAGTAAATAAATAATAAATAAATGTTGCTCCCCTTTCATTGTCCCAGGTGAAGAACTTGAAGTGGAAAAGTCTTTTCTCTCCCCTCTCTCTCCCTCTCTCTCTATCTTTCTATATGTAAATGAAAAGATATAAGAAGTGAAATATTGATTTTTATAATGCGTACAAATTATATTTTCACAAATTAAAGCAAAAACAGTTAATGAAAATTATTGAAGATGTGACAAACTTATTTATACTCCATTAGTTTAACTCAGTTAGAGAGTCACAGATCTTGAGGAACAAGACACAGAATTACTTGGATTGTTCAATAGTGTAAGTACGTCTTTATTACCAGTGACAAGAAATCACAGTTCTGGCATTTTTGCAGTGTGTTGGAAACAGCTGTGAATTCAGGGGCCAAATCTAGCCATTTCTTGCTAGAGACATTCATAGTGACAAGGAGACTGATTCTCTTTGTAGCAGTGGGAAGGGACAGGGAGAGGGAGGTGTAATTTCAAATTAGTGAATCAAGTGGTCAAGATCAAGTGGCTTTTAAATGAGATTGTTTACAGTGAGGAAGAGCTCTGGAAGAGAAGAGCAAGAGATTTTTACTTGAATGTGTGGCTTCAACTGTACATTCCAGACACCTGCAGTGAATGTGACAGACTATTTTGAAGAGTGTGTTATGGTGGACATTGAATCAGAGACCTTCCTTTCACATGCCTTTGTGCTGATATGATTGCTGAACAAATTGATAAAAAGATATGTCAAGGAGGAGCAGAAAATGCATGCAGCAAAGGACAAAACTTTTCAGTGAACAAGGTCAAATGGTCTGAATTGTTCATGGAAGTGTAGTTCATGATTCCTTACTTGTACAGTCTCTATCAAATCTGTGAAACCTAAGAATTACTCCCTGGCTTCTGGATTTTTTTATCTGTTTTATTTTTCCTTTCACTTTCCTAGAAGAAAGGGCCCATGAGCTTTGGGGGAACTTCAATCAGCTTTGGGTAGGTTCCCAACTGACTCGTTGTGGATGGAGGTCTATACACTGCATCCCAGAGTGCATTAATTACAGTCTGTGTACAGCCTTTGGGAGAAAACCCTTGCTTTTCAACTAAGTCACTGGGATGAACAGTGCAACTTCCAGAGAAAAGGGAGGTTTTTTCAAAGAAATCCTAATCTCCTGTAGCTTTGGAGGTTCAAGTTCCTTTGACTTCCCTATTAATCTCAACAAGACCCCCCAAAACCATTGTTTAGTTTAGGGATGACCTTTTATCCTGCTTTTTATCCCATATCTTTATAGCCTTTACATAGGCTATAAGGATAATCAAGGTGCTTTCCTTTGTGTTTCTGGAAGTTCCCCATTTTAAATAGTTGGTGCAGGAGCAGGCTGTGTTGTCTTTAGGCTTGCTTTGCACTGATGGAGTAGTGAGTGCTGCTCAAGTACAACTAAGTATTGGGGCCATATGCTGACTGTCAGACATGATTATTTTTCAGAACTATTCTCACAGAAGTGAGCCCTTTGATCATATCCCAAAGGCAAGAGCAAGAGGTTCTCTCTGGTCATATTAATGTCATGCTGGTTTTCATTTATTTTTCAACTGAGTTTTCTCCTTACTATGGTGAAAATCCTCATAAATAAATCATGGAGCATTAAACGACTCAGTATGCACTTGCTATCAAAAGTATTTGCCTTTTAATTTAGGAATGCTTAAAACCTTATTTTAGATGACTCTGAGCTGGTACTATGTCAAGTGCTTGGTGTTGAACAGCTGTAGTATTTCTGCTGGTTCCTTGCCTATGCTGGGGAGCTGCCTGAAACAACACTTTCCTGGAAAATTAATTTCCATAAGGAAGGTTGCTTACCCATGAATACCTTCTTTTAGGTCATGTTGTAACTCCTCAGTAAATCAGAGGGGAAGAACTCATACTTTAGCTACCAGAAGTGCTGTTGACACAAAGATAGGTGGTTTCTAACACTGTAAAATCCCCATGACTGAGAAGTTTCCACTTCAGAAGTTTATCTTCTGACAGATAAAGAAGGAAAATACTTTCATCAGGGAAAACATGGTGCCACAGTTAACATTAACACGTGTTCTGTGATCACCCCTAGGTCAATGTCACTAGCAATTTTGTATTAGGATTATGAATTAATGAGTAATATATACCCAGTTAGCATGCTTTCTTCATGCCAAATCTGGAATTATGGGAGAACTCTTCCTCTACTAACACAGAGTCTTTTCTCTCCTTGTAGAGAAAAGAGAAATATATGGTCTCAAGGTAGTCATGAATAAATAATATACCTATACAGCTGCTGAGCAAGTAAACTCTTGGAGTCTGTATTTTGAAAGAGCTGCCAGCAAGTCATTTGAAATGAGTTCAAAATCTATATGCAGATGAAGTAGTGTGTTGTGACTGTCTACCTAGCATTGGATAAATACAGCTGGATGAAATGTTTTCCATGTAATTTAGATGCATGTGTCACCAAGAAGACTTCCAGATGGTGAGACATTGGGGTGGAGTGATGTGTGTCACAGCAATGTAAGACGGGTCACAGGTGTTGATTTTTTTTTCTGCTGGATATGACACAGTTAGAACAATCACATCATCAGAAAAGGTGCTTCCACATGAATATGGCCCATCCAATACAGAAGAAGATTGAAATATTAGTCTTTTAAATATCTATAAGTACCTGCACATGTAGAAGTGCTATCAAAATCAACAACATAGCATTGAGAAGGTGTATGTTCATGAATTTCTGTGAAATCAAACATGAGCCTCTTACAGATTAAAAATTAGCAAAACAACAATGTTTCACTGTTATTTATCTTGTTTTGTCTTCTTTTGTTTTACCCATTTTCATTTGGAATTTGACTATTTTTTCCAAGGACTTTGGGCAGTGTTTTGTATTATGTTAGGCTAATTTACTTTCTTTCTTTCTTCTCCAATCTCATTTTCTTCCTCTGAAAATCTTTCCCAAGACTTTTTCTCCTAACTTTATTTTTTTTTGTATCATTTCTGTCTTCAAGGTTTATTATTGCTCTCTTTTTTCATAATGTTCCTATTGCACATCTTTTTATTTGTCTTGGTTTCTGTGACTGTTTAACCCTTTCTATTTCTTTTACTTCCACTTTCTCAATCTTATGACATTCTACTGTCTGTGGATTTTGTCCCAGGTTTCATTAAAGGTGTAGGGGAAATTGTAGAAAAACAATGTATAGTAATCACTGAACACAATCAAACACAATTTTTTTGTGAAAGTCCATTTATTTCAAGAGTATAAGTAATAGATTTCTTACAGTGCACTGATATAAAAAGGAATACAGATAGATATGATCTGGAATTTTTATTCTGTTTAACAAAGTAACTTTTTTGTAATTTACAGAAAGTAATCCAAAGAAAGTATAGTAATTGTGCACCAAAACATCCAATAAATAAGATTAGCTTGAGCCAGTTGTTTAGGTTTACAAATTGTGTCAACATAAAAGGGAGTGAAACTTTGTCAAGCCTAAGGAAGAATTGCCAATGAAAGCCCTTTAATGAGGTTTGAAATATACATTCTTCTGAATTGCTTTGCTCTCACATTTTTTGTAAGGCTGGTTAGGTGTGAACTGCATCATTAGTCATTAAGAAATGGTCAATTACCGGGAACTGCAAATTAGCTCTACCTGTCAGTGCCTCCAAAGGGAAAGCTTTGCTCATCTGCAATATGGGAAACAAGAGGGGAACTGAATGTCATGGGAATCTCTAAATCAGCTGTGACAACAAGCAAATCTATCTTCAAAGAAGATCAAGCCAATAGCCCTTCCTGCCAGAGTGAGGAATTTAAAAGGAAAAATGGGCAAGTTCAGAAGCAGCACTGCAGAATAAGACTTCAATATTACCAACAGGTCTAAGGATATGAACTAGTAGGAAATAGATGAACTAGACAAACTAGAACAGCCTGCCTCATAAACGTAAACCTAACCACAGGTTGCATTCCTCAACTTATTTTTTTCCCCTTTTACTAGCCACTTGCCCAAACATTTTTCAAGGTCTGTTGCCCTTATCTTTCCTACATTGTTGCAGAGTGGCCCCTGCAAGAGAGTGGGTCTATCTCGTGATAGGTATCTGGAGGCAGAGGCAGGGAGCACAAGGAAATTCCCACATTTTTCTCTCACTTTAGCAACGTAAAATATTTTTGCAACGTAATGTTTCTGTATGGAGTGGGAATCATCAGGAGTTTGTCTTCCAGAGTTTTGGCTAAAGCAACTAGGCTTGCCCAAATAACAGTATGTGTCTACTTCAGTTTGTGAAGAATTTTTTGAGGGTCCACTGATCCTGTAGGGTAAACCCCCATCAGCCACAACGAAACCTTGGACTTTTAGCTCATGTGCACAAACCTATATTTAGCCACTTAAATTTAGCTGAATATCATCCTCATTATGAAAGATTCTTGTGAACATTTGTTATGTCACTTTATTTTACCTTTGCTTGTATAAGAAGAATGCTTTTCTTGTTTTGTTACCTTTTGGTGATTTCCTCTGGACTTTCAGGCAAGGTGAACAACTGCAGAAGTCTGTCTTGGGTGTGACCTCACAACATAACAAGTGGTGCAATATTTCATGTTCACCTTGCTGTTGAAGCAGGCAAAATCAGATAAGTTCAGTTTTCCAGCTGAAATGTGCTTAATGTAGTATGACTTAATTAGGCCGACTGAAAAATACTACTGCACGTTTGCTGAGGAACTGGCACAGGAGACTAGCAAGATTTTCAGAAAATCTCATTGTTATTGCCATTCAAGAATTTTTAAGAATTGGGACCTGGAGGATGTTCAGCCTTTAGGCTGGAATAAATTTTCTCTTAGGAATCCTGAATTTCCTGTGCTGGAAGTATGCTGGAGCAATAGTGGCTTGTTTATTTGTTTCCCCATTAAAACCAAGAAACTTTTTCATGACTGTCTAAGGAGAAGTTGTTACTTTGTAAAGCTCATTGTATTAGTAATATATTCAACAAAGAGTCATGTTTCCATACTTGAAAATTATTCTGAGGAGTATAATGGAGAGTTTGTCTTGTATGACTGAAAACAGGATGTAGCTTTTGTAGGGCTTCACAAAAATCGTGGGAATGTTTCATTTTCATGCTGGATCTGATTGGGATGGAGTTAATTTCTTTAAAGCAGCCTGTATGGTGCTACATTTTGGATTTGTGATAAAAACATTACTGACAATTGACCACTGTTTTAGCTATTGCGGAACAGTGTCAAGACAATCTGTGTTTCTCACTCTGCACCTCTGTGAGTAGACTGGTGATGGGAATAAATCTGGGAGGAGATGCAGCTGGGACAGTGGGCCCTACCTGACCAGAGGAATACTTCATACCATGTAAGAGGTGCTCCATTCCATATAATGTCATGTTCAGTAGTAAAACTGAAAGAAAGTTTTTCCAAAGTAGATGTTGTTCAGAGACTAGCTAGAGATCGGTCTGCTTGTGGGAGGTGTTGAGTGATTTATTTTTTTTTTTTACTTTAATTAACAAACTGTCTTTATTGTGACCCACGAGGTTTTTCTTGCTTTAGCCCTTCTACTTATATCCTCCATCCTTCTGGAGAGAGAGTGAGGACTTAGCTGTTAGATGGGGTCATGCCACCACAATCTCTAATTAGGTCAGGATTGCTAATCAATACTGAATCATGTGAGCACTATTATCTAACTATTCTTATTTTTAAGTTCTGCTTTTTAGCTTGGGTATGCTGCAACAGGTCACTTCCTCAACCACAAGTAATGCTGAAGAGAGGGACTAGGAACTGCTGGAAAAAAAGATTTTCATTTGCCTAAGAGAGGTGTCCAGAAGAGCCCCACTGTAGAATGGTCAGGAAATGATCCACAGCATAAGTCTAGCAGCATGCTGGAGAAATGCTGAAGTATGCAGCAAACTGTGAGTGAATATACAGTGTAGCTAAGAGTGTCTTTTATAAAAACATCCATATTTCTGTCTTTCCCTTTACTATTTTGATCACTAGGATTTGCAGAGATGACTGCTATTATGGTAATGATAGTAGCCACTAATTTGCAGTTGTTTCTGGAAGTTGATTTGGCACATCAGTAGAAACAGAAATAGAAGGTATGTGAGAAGACTGTTTTTTGCTAAAAACTGACAGAGTGAGATGAGGCTTGGATTCACAGGCAAACACAGATATCTGAAAAAACACAAGATGAGACATAAAAAGGTTAATACACTCAATACTATTCCATTTCCTTATGATAGAGAGTCTGGAAAGTTCCCTGAATGGTTCCTCCATATGTGAATGAAAATTTTTGTATAAGATTGCTGTGAAGTTGCTTCTTTACAGTAGCTTCTCATTAAGCATTCTGAAGTGTTGGGTATCTTTTAATACATCATTGTATAACCTCACTTGTACAGGTATTCTGTGGCTCTTAACTTGCTGTAGGAATAGGAGGGCTAACCATCATCTTAGAAACCTTAAATTTTCTAAAAGGTAAACTTGCAACACTTTTTTTTTTTTTTTTTTTTTTAGCATCAGTAATTTCAGTTGAATAGATATGGAAAATGAGGCTAGAAAGCTAGATGTCATGGTCAAGGTCGAACAAAAAAGAATGGTAGAACTGGGATTTAAACCCATTTCTCTCCCAGGTATCTTAACCACAGAACTAATCTGCCATTCTTTGTCTTAAAGGTAATTTATTTTGTAAGTCAAATTCTTGGTATATTACTCCTAAGATGTATCAGAGTAATAAAGATAATTAAGCAGATGTTCGAATCACTAAATGAGCGTCATTTTTTGTTTGAAGGCTATCCCAACATGAACTCAGATTTTAGTCTCTTGTGAAAATGTCTGATATAATGTTGAGTTTTAATAGAGTACCAGAGAGAAGAATACTTAGTTACCTTCAGTGTATTCAGCTATTTGATTAATTGAAGGGCTCAGCAGTCAGTGGACATCTCATTAGCCAATTCACATAGGCATGCTGTGACTATTTTGGATCACATATCCACAATTCAAATTGACGGTAAAAGTCCAATTAAAAAGTAAACGTATTTTTCATACATTGTAGCAGTGGTGTTGTCGTGGAGCTTGGATTTTTCCTTTTATTTCATTCCCAATTACTCATTTTAATTATGCTCTCCTGCATGTGAGAAGCTAACATTCTTATTTTGAGCTCTACTTAGAGAAAATTGTCAGGCAATCTTTTCCATACTATTCTGCTCAGCTGCTGCAAAGTTGTGTACTTTCACTATATGTGCAGAGGTTATTGTGCCAGATGGTGTGGTTGTTTCTAGGATATGAAGAACCACTGAGAGACCCCTGAAATATATCCCTTATGTCATAAAACATCACTTTAACTGGCTTTTCAGAGATGAGACTTATAGGTAAATTAAGGTGCAGAGAGCCAAACTGTGTCTAACACAGAATATCAGAAGGTCAGCTGACAAATTTCCAAAGGCATTCAATTTATCTCCAGTATTAGGCTACTTTCTTTACTGTGGTTTTTACTGCCATCAGTGTCTTGCTTTAGTCTGTTGTTTAAAAGCCAGAATGTTAATTTATTCATCAACATAATAGTCTAAGTCTCTAAATGTATTTTGTTATTCATTATAAATCAAGTAGAGATTATAAAACATATTTGCTATTACTTCAAACTAGATAGGATTATACAATTCTACTGAAGTAATGCAAATCTGCCAGAAATATAGGTTTAGTCTGAATTACATCAGGGTCAAAGCAGAGAATTAGGGAATTGTGTCTGATTTCATATCAGCCCTCCCCCACCTCCTTCAAGAAAGAAAATGAAAGAGAAATTTTTCTAATAGTTTATCTCCATAAACAGCCCTTTTTTTATATGAAGATAATTTCATTGCTGGAACAAAGGAGTGGGCAGGAAAGGGGACTCTCTCAAATATAATCATCAGTTCTGTTGGCTGAAATATGTAATCAGTCTGAAACATCCCCAATAAGAACATAGAGAGGAGAGTACAACATCCATTGACAGTGAACTCTGCTAGCTGGTGTAGACTGGGAAAATTTAGGATTCTGCATGACCCTTTCTAGATAATTCAAGGGCAGCATCTGAGCTCACTCACCTGCAAGTGAGCTCTTGGTCATCACGAAATGGCTTTGTGAGCCGCACATGAGAACCCTGTTTTCAATGGGTGCTTATGTTCCGCCACGTAACAGCTGAGCTTCAGGATACCAGTGAATTCAGTTCTGCGTAGGAGCCCCACTTGTGGGAACATGTATATTCTGCATTATTATTATTTTTTTAAAAATATATAAGTCTCGTTTTCCCAAAGGCTCTTAACCCTTAGGCATGCTTGCTTATTGGGCTCTGAAAAGATCCACAATAGTTGAATGTCAGGCAGGTCAGCAATGAATCTCAGTGTGCTAAATCACAGCCCTTTGTGGCATATACATTCCTTAGACTTCAGTGAATAGCAGCTAACATTTGATCCCAGAAACTGTTGTAGATCCTCATTTAATCTACCTGCTCAGTGCCTGAATTTGAGCATTCACTTTTGCCTGTTTATTGTACGAGGAGAAAAATAGGAACAGAAAAGGTTTGCCAGTGACTGTAGACTTCAAAAGTGCAAGCTTTTTCTAATGTGTTCTGGAATTAAAGCTTTTTTTCCTCTGACAGTTCATAAGTGCGTGTAATTCAAGATTGTCACATTTAGATGTTAGCAACATGGTTGCTACTTCAATATTTTTGATGTTTCATGGTCAACTTCTTTCATCTTCAGCATACTTCAATTACTGTCAAACCCAGCATATAAGTGCTTTGAGTAGTAGCGTTGCATTTGTAAATCCCCACACAATGAGGAGAAGAACATGGGTTCTGTGACCACAGTTTAATGAGAAGCAGCAGGCTGATCCATTCACACTGATGCAGACTTCTGAAGTTCATAATTCCGTGTCTAAAACAAACATTTTGCTAACTAACTTGCTATATAGATTAAACTAAAAGGTTATTTTGATTAACATTTGTCATTTTTTCAGGTGAACTAAGAGAACATAATTTTAATTCTACAGACGGTTATGTTTATTAATATCTCACAACTTACCAGAGGCTTACTTTATTTTTCTATTACACATAATAATATCTTGCTGTTTTGAGAGTACTGACTAGTCAGTCTTTTGTGTCTACCCAGTATTCATTTAAGAATGATTTATTCTTTGTGATTGGTAATCAGATCTGGGTAAGAGACATAAAAAAAAAAAAAGTAAAAATATTCCTCTGTCTCTGAATTATTTCCTGCTTTTAAGGCAGAGGGAAAGTAAAACAGGTCATCAAGAAATTAGATACATAAAGATGAGAGGTGAGATAATGAGCTCATTTGCATTGCATTCAGGATTTGTTTTGAACTTCAAAACATGAGATCATAAACCAGTCAACATTTAAATACTGCCAGATATATGAAAGACTAAATAAAAAATGGGTGCTTTTTTTTATCCTCTAACAATTATTCTCTCACTGGATGTTTTCAAGTCTTTCATTTGCTGATGTGTGAACGTGAAGTTCTGTCATCTATATTTCTTTTTTAAAAAACAAACAAACAACCCAAACCCCAGAAATAGCCCCCAAAGTCTACCGTAAATAGCAGTTAGTGGGGAGTAGAAGAATAGAAGGTATATTGGACAGGAAACAGAAATGCATGTGTTGGACTATTCAAAGAAGTTGCTGCTTTAAAAATGTTTTGCTGCTGGCACAGTTTAGAGCTTGACACTGGGCAAATGAAACTTGTTCTACATAACAGAAAAACAGAGCTAGGATAACTGACCTCAAAACCAGTTTTTCTTTGCATTAGAAGATATTTTATAGGCCTTTCCCAGTAGTGCTTATATCTAGTAATTTTACAGATCTAATATACTATTCAGACTTCTGTGGGGGCAGAAAGAAAAGAAAGGGCCTTTTTTTCTGGATTGGGGCTTTACAGTCTGCCATGGGATGGTGGAAAATAGTCAGGACCACTGTACTTTCCTTACTCTAACAAAAAAACCAAAGGAAAATCTAAGCTTGGGGTTGAGATGGTGGACTGCATGTTGGCACTTACGTTAGGATGTTGCCAGTAAGATTTCCATCTTTTTCCTCTCCTATTTAACTTCTTTGTAGAGAAAAGATGCTTTACTATGTTTTACTGACCAGATTACTTCTCGTATCTTTCTGGTAAGGCTGGAGATGGGTAAATACATCTCTTAGTTACCCTTTTGCAACTACTTGGATGAAGCCTTTTTGCTCTTTTCACAGCAGAGAAATTCATATTCTGAGCAGAACAAGGCAAGAACCTATGGCTTTGTCAGAAGTTTCCTTTCCTCTCTTTCCCTGAACAGTCAGACAAGGCTGTGACAATTTCAGCCTACTGTGATAAATGATAGCTCAACTTGCTCATCGTTATAGTGGAGCAGGGAGCTTAAAGATATAAGAGGATAACCTTTCAGGGATGCACAAATTTGCTCAAATAAATAAAATCTGTAAAGGGCACCATATTTTTCCTTGTTTTTTTTTTTTTTTTCCTCCAATGTCTGAAACTAACCTGTGCCCTAGCTACCACATTACTGTAAAGTCATTTGATTTTCCATTATCAAGGTCATCGGGTCAAATTTGGTCCAAGATGTCCCTTGGCTCAATCTTCTGTAGATTAGACACGCTTGACTAGGGGAACTGTCAGATACTGTAAGTGGAAACACAAAATTACGTCTTTGTTTTGCCAGTATAAAAATGGAGACAGAGCAAAAAACAAAATGATATGAGAAAAAAGCAACTCAGGTGACTTTTTGCAGAAAGCCTAATGGAGCCTCTAGTCAGCCCCACTGATAAAGCTGCTATTCCTGCTTGCAATCTATTTTCCACTGAATATAATCAGCAAAACAAACACAAAATAATCTTGTTAGTTGCAGACTGCTGTGTTGGCACCTGAACAGCACCTAATGTGCCAGCTGCTGCTTTGTTTTGTTTTGTTTGTTTGTTTGATTCTCGCTGTATTAATGGATTTTACATCACTTTTATTATCCAGTGAAAATATAATAAAAAACCATTCAGGATATAGGGATGCCAATGTGGTTTTGTGAAGAAATTTGAATGCATGGCATCCATTTTTGGAATTGATGATGTTTGCATGTTTCCACTTGATTACACCTGTATAAAACAGTTAACGTGGCCTGTTAACTACTTTGAGTGGACCCTAGAGATCTACTAAACTTTGGATTTTGCAAGTGTACCTGTGTGCTATACAGCGCATCGGTTTAACTCAGGTACTCCACCGAATTGCTGCCATCACTCTGAAGAATCATTCTTTGCCTCCCTTAATCCTCTATTCTTTTTCCAAAGAAAGCTTGATTTCAAACATGCAAAAACTTTTTGTGATAAAGTGAAAGAAGGAGAAAGGCTTAAGATTTTTATTTGTGTCAGCATTTCAGATAATTTATTTTGTTTGTTTGTTTACTTTCACCGTTTCAATTGGCTGTGTCAGGTATATTAGCATTTTTCATTCTTGGACAGTGAAAATAGTGTGAGAAAATCTAATATTGTATTATTTTGACCCTTAAGAGGCTAATCAGAAAAAAAAAAACCTCATAAATGTGAAAACCAAGATATTTAGGGCTCTGTCAGGTTTCCTTGGACAGGCTTGGTTAACAGATCAATTACTTGATATTAATGCTAATTTCAGAAGCAGGGAAGGGATGAATTTTAGGACTTGGAAGAATTTTTTGATAGTTGTAGAAGGAAATACTGAAGAAAATCTCAGATGGCTAAGCACTAGTTATGGCCTTTGTGCACAAAATGACTGTTGCTTATCAAATAATTTTTATAACTCTCACGTATATAGTAAGCATAGATCTTCACATGCCTTTTAACATTTACAATGTCTGTAGGGGTTTTAAAAATCATAGTATAGTAAATTAGATGGGAAAATCTGATTTATTTTGATTTTGTAAATTCTCCAGAGACCTTCCCTCAAGTAATAATCAATTTCATATTTCTGATAAAAGCTCCATGCAATATTTATGGTCTTTAAACAGTTTTAGACTGGAAGTATTTATAAAAGACTTTGAAAAAATCCTTGTTTAAAAGTGTTGGGATAAAAGCTGTCCATAAAAACAGTAACAGTACAACATTCAGATTATTTTTATGTCTGCTAGCTTAAAGCATATAACTTAACCACAAAAATACCAACCTCTCATTCTCTTCTTTTTTTTTTTTTTAAATACATTTCAGGAATAAAATAGACAGGTGGTTTATGGCATGTGGTTAAACATGAGCAGTAACATAAATAAATATGTATGGAGCACAAAAATATAGACAATGGTATGTCAACAGAGGCAAACAAATAGGCATTTGAGGGCATATGCATATATGGCTTTTTGATATATCAGGACACGGAGCTTTTAAAATAATTATTACCTATGTTTACCACTTGCTTGCATTTCAGTCTGCATGGCTTATTGCATATTATAATTCGGAAAGATTATGTTACTAGGGTAATGAACAATAAAAAAATTGCTATTCATCCTAATAAGCTTGAATGGTAACCCGCATGCCTTGGACATTTCTAGTCAGGCATAATTTATCCACATCTTTGGCTGTGAAACAGTGTGGATCTTCTTAACCGAGTCCCTGACAGATGGTTTAAGCTTTTTCAGGACTCCATTTCCAATCATTTTGCCCATATTGCAAAATTGGCCTTGAAAAAGGGTAAAGAGTTGTTATGCTGCATTAACATCTCTTCTGAATTGCTTGCTGTGAAGGACATTAAAAAAGAAGGAAATCAGAAGAGGAATGTTTTAAAAATACACTTTTGAAAGTTACAAATGTTAGATAGGATGATGATTTTAAATTATATCCCTCACCTCAATTATAATGTGAATGTGGTCACATTATGTGTGATAATGAAAACACATCCTGTTACCTTGTTTCATAAATGATTCAGATGGCATTCATGGTATAAGAGGTGTTAAAAGTGCTGTAATTAGAAAGACTTCCTATAGTCTTAAACCCTGCTGCTGGATAGCACAATTGACTGCTATTAGATGAACAGGGATTTCTGTGCCACTCTCAAGATTTTTGCTACTCTGAATAAAAAGGCTCAGATATCTGCATTCATTTCTGCATGAAACATGGATTGATCACACGTACTATGCCAAATTTTCATTTTCTTTTGCAGCTTCAGCTGACTGGGTGCTTCGTATAAACTGCTGTTCTTTTCTTCTTGCCACCTTTTAGTTTATGATAAAAATCAATGAAAGCTGAAGCCTTCCACAGTCATCTATAAAATGCAATTACTGTATACAACAAACAGTAAAACTCCTGTGGTGTATATGTTGAGACATAATTTATGTCACTTACCTCCAGAGAGGTATTGATCCTACTCTCTGAATATCTTACAAAAGGGCTGTTGAATGCAAGCTCAAGGAAGTATGTGGTTATTGGGACTGATCTGTAATTTGATTAATAATGACCTAATTCTTGAACTCTGTTCCTTGCTGCACTGTTTTCTGGGACTGAACCTTTTATTTTTGAATATTACCACTGCTGATCCCCTTCAGAGGCTCACCCCACCTCTCTGTCCCTCAAGCCCATAGGGATCTCTGGATCTACACCAAAGGAGCCATAGGAGAAGGTTGAAGTGACCTGTTAGTTTTGTTTTTTAATTTTTTTAAAAGGCTTGCAGTCTTTTCTAACAGTGAAAGTGGTGGTTGTCCAGCACAGCCTGCACCAATTCTGTGATAGAATTCCTGCTGTGTACAGGAAAGAAAAGAAACTCTGAATAAATAGTCCAGCAAGAATTCTTCAAGATGCAAGGTAAAAACTCAATCACTTAGTTTAACTCATGGTTTTGAGAGCTGCATTCTAGCATATAAAATCAGAGAATTATGGAATCATTTAAGTAAGAGAAGACCTCTAAGATAATCAAATCCAACTATCACCCTAACACTGCCAAGTCCACCTCTAAACCATATCTTAAGGGCCATGTCTACATATCTTTTAAATACCTTTAGGGATAGTGACTCAGCCACTTCCTTGGGCAGCCTGTTCCCGTGCTTGACAACTCTTTCAGTGGAGAATTTTTTCTTATAATCCAATATGAACCTCTGCTGATGCAACACAACACCATTTCCTCTTGTTCTGTTCCTTGTTACTTGGGAGAAGAGACCAATCCCCATCTCGCTGCAACCTCCTTTCAGGTAGTTGTTGAGAGGGACAAGGTCTCCCCTGAGTCTCCTTTTCTCCAGTCTAAACACCCCTAGCTCCCTCAGCTCCTCCTCATCAGACTTATGTTCCAGACCCTTCACCATCTCTGTTGCCCTTCTATGGACACGCTCCAGCACCTCAATGTCTTTCCTGTAGTGAGGGGCCCAAAACCAAACACAGGATTCAAGCCTTATCATTGCTAAGTACAGGGGGATGGTCACTGCTGTAGTCCCACTGGCCACAGTATTTCTGATACAGGTCAGGCTGCCATTGGCCTTCTTGGCCACCTGGGCACACTGCTGGCTCCTGCTCAGCCGGCTCTAGATCAGATCCTCAGGTGTCTTTCCAGCCACTCTTCCCCAACCTTCCTGACTGCCTGCCCTCCAGCAGGTCAACATTCCTGCCCAAGTTGGTGTCACCTTCAAACTGACTGATGGTGCACTAGATTCCTTGCTCCAGATCGTTGATAAAGATATTAAACAAGACTGCCCCCAATACTGAGCCCTGGGGAACACCACTTGTGACTGGCTGCTATCTGGATTTAAGTCCATTCACCACCACTCTCTAGGCTGAGTCAGTTTTTTACACAGCGAACACATTCAAGGCTTGAAATGCCAGGAAAACCCCTCAAAAATAATATAATACAGGAAGTGGAGGGAGTTTATGTGAACCTTTCAGTGTTGGATAATATCTGCACAGCAAAATCACAAGAATAAACCTCTTCTGCAAGAATGAACCTCTGTTACTCCATGTCTCAGTATCTTGTCTCAGGTAAATTCCTCAAATAAAGAATTGTTGAGTGGTGTCTCTGACCTAACAGTTTTTATTTCAAAGTTCATGTTCCCTGAGATGCTGCAAGAATGTTAGCAATTTTCTGTAAGATATGCAAAAACCATTGTGTATTCATAGAATGAGAGCTCAGGAGAGTTTAATTTGCTTTGGGCAGAGACCTGGGTAGCACTATAAGCTTCTCTATTATATGATTACAGTAAATAGTTCAACCTTGTTCTGACATAAATACCCTGGTTTGGGATTTGTCAGAAGTTAATTGCCTATTGTGATTACACTGTAGTTGATGAATGTTAGAGTGGGGCATGAGAAAACAATGTTTATTGAAAATGAGAGAAATAACCTGCTAAAGAATAGCAGCAACATATTTTTGGCCCAAATTGACCTAAACTAAATCAAAGTAGAAATATGCAGGATAAGGTTCATTTTCCTCTTCATCTATTCATCGGTGGGGTTTTCAACAAAGCATAAGCTTATATGATCAGTTCTGGAAAACTTAAAGTGATGCCTGAGTAGCAACTGAATGAAAAGCCAACTAAACCACAATAACCGCATTACATATACAGAAAAAAAACAAAACCAACCAACCCCCTACCCCAAAACTCAGGCTAAAAAATAAACCCAGAGACTGAATTTCAAGTTAGGCTGCTTTTTATTTTACTGATCATATTGTTACAAAAACTTAGTCTCAGTGAAGCCAAAGTCTCTTTATACATTCCTCCAAACAAGTATTGCAGCAGTGATTTCTGCAGCCAGCATTTTTACCTCCTTGGGCAAAGTCTCATCATGGCTTTCTGCTTAGGTTTCCCCATCTATGAGGTGCTTTACATCTTTGCTTGAATTTAAAGGACAAAATTGCTTGAAAAAGTATCTGTTGGGACTGTGAAGCTTGACTGTGTATTTAATAAGAGATGAAAGAGTCATCACTACAGTTGGAAAAAATCTATTCTAATTTCGTCGCTGATTTATTTCTTTTTTTCTTGCAATGTGTTTTGTACAGTTTTGTCCACTCTGGTAAGAAAAATGTCTTTTTAATATTGAGATGATGTGAGTAAAATGCCTGATACAGAGCAGAAGTCCAGCCCTGATATTGAATGGAAGTCCAATCCATATGGGCAGGGCTTTCTGGAAAGCTCTTACACCGTGAGTGAGCTTGACTTTTCATTTGAAAAACAGAGAGGAAGGATAGCAAAGTGAACATTTTTAGAACTCAGCCACTGCATTTAGGGGCTATTAAGAAGAATTTGTTATTTGGTAAGCTGGGGTAATCATATTTTGAAAATTGCTGAGAGAAAGGAAGCTTGGTTGGATCAAATGGTGGATATACACCAATATGATTTAGTCATGAGAAAGATCAAATGTTCCTGAGGTAAGTCAGGTAAGGTACTTCTAGTGAGATGGGAAATTACATTACTGGTATTTTGTCTGGAAAATTATGTGCAATTCTAATAATTCATATTCAAGGAAGAAATAAATGACTCTGGGAAATGCCAGGCTATTTTTTTTTTTCCCTAATTTTTGAGAGGAGACTAAAAGATAGCCTGTTAAGCCTAGAAGAAAAGGGTTATATATGCTCTATATTAATACACCCTGGTGTAATATAAAAGAAGAAAGAGACCATTCCTTCAGGTAAACACCAACATTGCCATAAGAATCAACGTGTTGTGATTGCCCATAAGTAAATTCAAGGTTAGAAATCATCTAGCAATCAAAGAAGTGGAGTCTGGACCATCTGACCAGTTGGAAGAGCTAAATGAAGAGCTTAATTAGTATTAATGTGGATTTTTATCAGTTCTGAAAGACATAATGGGATGTGGTGCCTGTAGCAGCTTATTAGGGTCCTTTTTTTTTAAATGTTCCTTCTAACTCATGTGAACTAAATCTGTCCATTGAAAGTGATGAGATACTGCTGATTGCAGTTTGACTGCATAGCCATATAAGCACAGCAGCACTTAATTTAAAATATAAATGGTGCTTTGTAGAGAATATGGGAGATTTAAAAACATCTTAATTACAACCAGGGCTAGTGGATTCATATGAACTCACTCTGCTTGGTGAAGGCCTAAGAGAGGGTCAGGGAGGTGATCTTTCTGAAGCCAGAAATTCAGCTAGAATAGCTTGAAGCTGAAATCTTTCAAGAGAACATTAGATGAACCAGAGCTTGACAAAATGCAGCCATTTTGCAACTTTTTCCTTACTACACATCCTGTCAAAGGAATGTAGTAGAGGGCATAGTGCAGGGTATGTAGTACTATCCTGTTTGGATATTTCCTATTAATGGAAGAACTACCAGGCTTCTGGTTACCTGTGACACCTTTTTGGCTTCTGGAATGAGACCAAACTACCTGTACTTCCCTGTGTAAATTCTAGTTTTTTAAGTGACAAAATAATATTACACAGTAAGTGCTGATCACCCTTTATATGCCTGACAAGTTTGCTCTGTAACTTTTCATTCATTTGTATCTGAGTTCAGTGGATATCATCTGTGGCCAAAGTTGCCATGATTCCAAAGCATGGTTTGGCCTAGCTTGAATGTCCCGGAAGGGATCACACAACCCAAATGTTGTGTATCCTCAGTTTGATGAACAGCTTATCAGACTCTGGCTAGTCACTGGCACATGATCTGTCTGCAACTGAGGTTCAGTGTGTTTGATCTACAAGATTATGACACATGGTGGATGAACTTTTACATTATCTGACCAGTGACTGGTCAGCAAGGGGTCCTGAGCAGATAATTAAAATTCCTGACCAGGAAATTAAATATGATGGGAAGTAATGCTTTACCTACAGCGTATCAAAATTTCACTGAGGCAGAGGCTAGACAAATTGTTGTTTTCGTCTGTTATTTTCCTTCTTTCCTCTCTGACATTCCCTGCTTCTTGACTACTGTGTTCCATTCTGGCAAACGAATTGGATGATGGTGCTGGGAAGTGACCCAGGAGATAGGGGAGTAGCCTCTGCCAGTCTGGTGTCTGACATGATTCCTTCCTGTGCAGAGGAATTCCTTAGGAAACGAGAAACTGGGGGGCTTTGCATGCACTCTGCATCTTGAAGTTACCTCAAAGAAAATTAACTCTATATTTGCATACTTACTATTACACTGAAATGAAATACACACAGAGTACACACTGCCTGCTTTGCTGGCTTAAAGTTCTACCATGTTTTCTCATGCATGTTTTGGGAGTTAGACTTTAGCTATAAAAACATAGTAAAGCTAATTTCATTTGAACTCTTGGTCTCTGACAGGACTTAGCTTAGTAACCTAAGAAGCACCTGGCACCTGCTTTGAGCATTTATTTTTGCAACTCCATGGGCTGCATATATGGTGTGGAATTTAGTCCTTTGCAGGATTTCTTGGGCTTTCATGATCTCTATCTATCAAATCCGTGTTCAGATTAATTTGTGTCCTATCAATTTCCATCTCCCATTTCAAGTCCAAACTCGTGACTTAGAGAGTTTTCTAGTGGTTTATAAAAATGATTGTGGGTTACATTCATGTTATGTTGATTCATCCACATTTGGGGTACTGACAATGGTCTGTTAGTTGTTATGTATCTGCTGATGGGTGCAAACTTAATTTTATTAGTTTCAATTGTGTTACTGCATACAAGAAATCTTCTGTGGAAACCAGATCCAAAAACAAGGCAGGTATAAAATCTCTGCTTTGTTTATGAGGAAAAGGCTTGGCAGCACAAATGCAATGATTTGTACATCTTACAGCCACGTTGTGGCAATGACAAGTTTCCAGATGCGTTTCAAATAGTTTTAAGGACTGTGGTTGTCTTGAGTACAAGATGCAGCCCATTCAGTTTGCTTGCAATTGTAGCAGCTACTACAAAGCATATTTTCTACTACCAAGGTGGACTCAAAGGAGAGCAGCCACCAGTATGCGAAGGGATTCCAGCAGCACACTGGCCCTGCACCAGCCTGAGGGCTGTTGTGCTGCTGGGAACAAAGCCAGGGCAGAGGCTAGGGAAAGGGCTGGTCACAGATGCAGACACCAGTGCTCAAGAAGTATAATCCGGAATTTGACAGCTGCCAAGCTAGCCCTCAGGGCAGCCAAGCTAGTTGGCTTTTTCTGAGGAAATGACAGAAAGTGGCCAAAGGGACCAATAATGGCAAGTCTTCAAAAAAAAACCCTCAAAACGAAAAAACCCCACAAATACCGTGATTGTGTTGGTGTTTTTGGAATAAGAGAGACACTGTCAGCAGAATCCTACTTCAGAAATTTCTTTTTGTTGCATCCAAGTGTCCTGGAGGGCCTGATATTAAATAGATTAAATTTATGAACAAAATAGAAACTTCTCACCCACCTTTTCTGACTCTGTCCCAGTACAGGGCAATGACAAAATTAAAAATAGATACTGCCTCTCCTTCCCTAAACATCATGAAACAAAATGGTTTTCAAATTAGCCACTCAGTGTTAGGCAGCTGAGCACTGGTCAGATGAGTCACCCCATTTAATGGGGGCTCACTTGCTATTGCACAACAGAAGGTAGGAGGAATTCAGAAGCAAAATGTGACAGCTCAGCACCTCCCTGAAGTTTGTATTAAGCACTTCTAATTCTTGCTAACTTTCCTTTGGTCTGCTGATGTGTCTGGTGCCTGGAGTTGACCTGGCAGTGTTCCACCCTGCAGCTGCAGAGTGACCTCCCTAACCTGTTCCGTAGGAAGTTGGGGTCAGAGGCCTCTGTCCTCTGCCTGAACACCTCTGCCAGCATGCCTAGCTAATAATGCTCCTGAACCGTGCTGTGGTCCCAAGGGAAAGATTGACTTTGCCACCAAAACAAGTCATCCTTTCTTAGGTTTGTCAGGTTTCTCTAAAAACAGAGTTACGGGACCTCATGCTAGGAATAAGGGTTAAAAAAGGGAGAAAGAGAGAGAGACAATTTGAAGTTAAAGAGATGATGCTTTTGAAGTAACAAAAATACCCACTCTGGGAAGTAGACGAGGAGAAAGGTTTCGTATTTGTGAAACAAATCTAGTGTGAAAGGAGATTGATTTCTAGGGGAAAGGCAATATGAAAGGTGTTACTAGAACTGACTTTTATTCTAGCACATCTGAAGAAATCCTTTCCACTTTATAGACACAGGATGGACCATGTGGTAAATTATAGAATCACATGAGAGCTGAACAGATCATATTCCTATAACCATCTTCATCTATCATACGTCCCTTGTCAGTCAGTTCATCTTCTTACAATTGAGCCATCATCTTAACATGTTAAAATGTAGAAGGGGAAATGTTTCCTGCTTCTGCTCCTGAATATGGAATTTGCTCCATAATAACCTCAACCATCTAACAAGAATTACCTAGTTACATCTATACATTTCTATATGCAAAAATGTCACTTCAGAATACTTTATTTCAAATCACGGGTTACAAAGTGAGGAGTCGGAAAGTTCAGATTCCTAATTGGTACATCCACTCCCAGCCTGAGAAAAAATGAAATACAGCTTATGTTGTATACCTTAGGAAGCCAGGTGATTCACTGCCCAAACATACCTGCTTCTTTCATTGACTACAAAGGGAGCTCACAAGGTCAAGTTCAGATATAGATGTTTACTTTTTAGACATCTGTAGGCGAATCAAGTAAGTCAGACCCACTGGAGTCATCACAGCTTGATGGGAGCCTGGAGTTGAAACCCCAAATTAGTAGCACAATGGTTTTCTTAGGGCATGCCTACACCTTAGTAAACGGGAGACTCAACTACTTCAAGGCATTTTTCTCACTGCTTGAAAAAGTGGAGTGCAAATTTTTCCTGTCTGCATGTTTTACTTAGAGGGTAGCTGCACCCTGGGGTTTTTTGTTATAAAACACGCCAGAGAAGCATAAGGTGTTATTATTACAAATGTTATCACAGAATCTGATAAAACATGTCTGGAACCTATTCTTAAAAATCCAATGATATGGATTTTACAGTCTTTCCAGGCAATCTGTTCCAAGGCTTTGCTCTCCTCAAGTTAGAAAGTTTTTCTAATGCCTAATCTAAAGTTTCCACACTCCATTATTGTTCTAATCCCTGTGGACATGGAGAACAATTGATTCTGATTCCTCAGCAGGATACCGCTGAAGTCTGTTATGACATTTCCTCTGAAGTGTTTCATTCTCCAAACTGAACAACCCTGGTTTTGTTCAATCTTTACTTGCAGATCATTTTTTCAGCCCTCTAATCCACCTTGTTTCTCTCCCTGGACTGCTGTAAGGAGTTCACATCTCTCTTAAAGCACAGTGCCTAAAGGTGCATACAATATATTAGATGGTTACTGATACTGGAGTAACTACAGGCAAATCTTACATATGTTACTCCCTATATAACCTCTGCAGTAGTGTTTTCAGGAGGTGGGATTGTTTGTTTCTGTTCAGCTTGTGGTCCCCCTTAGGGCACAAACTGTTTCCTACTGACTCATTTTCCACCTTCTGTTTGCACAGTTGATTACTTCTCCCTAACTGCAGCACTTTCACTTGTCCTTACTGAATTGCATCCTATTGATTTCAGACCACTACTTCAAATCGCCAGGTTCATTTTTAATAGTGAAAAATGAGGTCTCCTACCTCAGAGCCTGTCTGTGCTTAGTTCAGTATGGTAACACAGGAAAGGATTACAGACTTTCCTCCCTGTGTATTCCTATGGGGTGGCAAGGTACAATGACCGCATCTCTGCTGGCATGAGTCCATGCTTTTGGATAAGAAGAAATAATCATCTTTTGTTATGGCTGAGCCTGAAGACAAGAAAAGTTTATCCTACTGTTAGCAACTGCTTTCTAAGGCTTCACATAAAGTTTCCTATTCCATTACTTCATATCTTAGAAAAGAAGCGGGAGAAAAATTTACTCCCATTCCTCAGCAGGAGGACCCTTATTTTAGGTACTGCATTCATGTAAAATCAGTAAATGATTCCTGTCCTGCTAAATTTGTAACCTAAACAGACAAAAACTAGAAATAGAGGCAAGGACCTTAGCAGATAATGGGAAGGTGGCAAGTGATATGTTCATTTTTTGACACTTTCTAGGAAAGGGTTTAGTCAAGTGTTTATGAGAGAAATGGAATGCAAATTTGTAGGGGAAAGGTACAATGAAGTGAGGCAAAAGGGAGGGAAATGAGCATGCTAAGGGCAACAGAGTGGGAATGAAGGTAAAGAGAGAAGATTCTGGGAATAGACACTAAAAAGAGTCAAAGATAAGCCAAGAAAGTCCAAACTAAATTGTATAACATTGTCTACCAAAAGGACCCCATTATATCTCTATCAAACAACATGTGTCCAGCTGCATAAGCTCTAGAATATGTCTTTAAAGCCATAAGCAGGAGAGGAGCATGCAGAGGAATGGAAAACAGAGCGATTGGTTAGACTTGGTTTGTCGAGTCTCTGTAGGGAGACGAGGATGTGTGTCTCAAGCACAGTTCAAGGAAGTACTAAGAGAAGAGGTAAGATCCTTTGAAGCTATATTCCACGTTGAGTGACATGTCTGGCATTATACAGCAGGCTCTTCACAAACGAAGTGCATCCTGTAGACTGGAAGGGATGATGATGCAACTGCATTTTGTACCTGCTCCAGGGACACTGCCTTTAGTGTCACTTACTGTGGGGCTCTTCCATGCTGACTTCAAAGTATATTGCTTCCATGCACCTTTCAAGTTCTCTAGCTCAGTGGCTAGAAAATTGCAGTCTATTTCTATTTGCTGACTAGTTCACTATGAATTAAAATGGGGTGTTCAGAAGGGTGAAATCAGAACTGTTTATAATCCAAGTTCTTTCTTTGTCTTTTTTTTTTTTTTTTTTTTTTCATTTCTTCTTCCTCCTCTCTCTCCTCCCTGACATAATTGGGGCACATTAGCTTCACTGTCTCAGTTCGTTAGGTCATTTCTGAAAATCGAAAATCACAGTTTTGTGTTTATTGGTTCCTTTTTACTTGTAGGAAATAATTTGCAATGAAAGTAGTTCTAAATTTCTCACTCTGTAGAAGACTCCAGAGCTGCTTGTTTATACTTCAACAGAAGAACTGCTGGAAATAGTAGCTCTGAGCTGGGAAATGATGTTGCCCAAGGACTCTAGCTTTGAAAATTAAAAATGTCAGTCCCTTATGGTGTTGAAAACCCTCAGTTCTCATGGACTGCACAGGGTTCTTAGCTCTTTGCAGCATCAGGACCTAACTGTGAAGTGCTGAAGAAAGCTTTCAGGACGTGCACAGGGGCAAGTTTATTTCTGCTGCAGTATCACAAAACAGTACAAGAACAAATGAATGGCACCTATGGGATATCCAAGGGTAGTTTCCTTTAACTGGGTTGGACTGATGATGCTCTCTTCAACCTATGATATTTATAACAGCTAAGATTTGGTCTTTATCTGTTTACATCTGACAGAAATTGAAAAGATTCAGAAACTGAAATTTTAAAATGATGACCTGTAAAGACTAGAACTTTAAGTTTACATGGGAGATATTTTTATCATATCTTTATATGGCCTTTACAGAGGAAGAAAAAAAATTCAGGATTATCTCTACAGGAGAGAAACAGTCTAGTGATTTATATTTTAGAAGGTAACTGGTAAAGGGAAAATCTCTTCATTTCGCCTTTCACAACCTTTTTACCCTAGCTTCACTTTACTCTTTTCTTTTTTCTTCATTTCCCCTCATCCCTTTTCCTGTCAAGAATATCCCCTCCCTCTTTTTTTTTCAAATTACAATCTAAAATGTCAGCCTAACCCATGGGAATAGTAAGCCAATTCAGTCTATTTTTAATGGTGCCTTTGAGTCCAGAAGAAATTTTTTTGCCCATTTTTACTGCTTGTTTAAAGATATTCCCAGTCACTGTGAATACACATGAGGGGCTGTGAAATGGTGAAATGCTGTCTTGAGTAGCAAGCCCCTAGCTAGGGACTGCAGTTGGAGAAACTGAAGACTACTCTGAACTTTCAATGTGCAGAACACTTTTGCAGAATATTTGCTTTATACTGTAAAGTCAGCCCTTGGCTTACTTCTAAGACTAACTACAGCCTGAGTAGGAACTGTGTTTGATTGCTAAATACGACTTTGAAAGTAAATACTTTCATTAGTACTTCTGTAGTGGACTTGGAAATCTTTTAATCCAAAGTTTTGTTCCTGGAACTATTAGTTGCCTGAGCTCTAGCCTGAGGGAAACTGCCACAAGGGAAAATGATATGAAAAATAGATGTAAATGGAGAACTGTGCCACCACCACTTAAAATTCAGTTCCTTGTCTGTGGTGTTTTCAAAGAATACAAAATCATTTAAATATGCAAAAAAAATTTAAAATGTGCAATCCATACCAGTCATAATAAATTGGGACTTTCTAAAACAAAGACTCTGGAAAGATAATTTGCACATTTGTTTGCTCATTCATTGTAATTTGTTTTCTGAAAAATTCAGAGATCTCAGCAGTTCAGATTAGACCCTCTATAAGTTGTGAAATTGTTACTCCTGTAACACCAGGAGATGGAGTTATCAGCAGGAAATTCAGTTTGAGTAAGTCTCTTACTGGGTAGGTGATGGTTGGGAAGGTATGTGCGACAGGTATCAAGATAGGTTATTTCCTGACATGTCAATAAAGTTCTGGTAAGATTTGAGAGATCATTTCGGGTAGATTCTGAACTGCTACCTATGGACTTGGAAGTGGGTCGTTTAGAAATCAAAATTAAATTAACAGGAAAAAGATGCCTCTCTAAGCCACAGTTTGATGAAATGTATCCCATTTACCAACACGTGCAGCACAGGATGAATAGTCAAAATTTGAGAGCTGTGGTAGGAAAAGAGATATAAATACAAAAATGTTGGATTCTCTTTGTCTAAAAGGGTGAAACTGCTACTACAGAGAAATGACAATGTTTAGGGAAATTATATAAAGCAGGAGCAGGAGAAGGTTGACAGGTGCTAAAGAGTTTTCAGGTCAAAGACATCTGCCAAAGACATCAGTCACACTAGATAAGGAAAATTACAATTGAACTAGGGAAGGAACAGGTTCTGCTCTCAAAGGAGTATATTGAAAAGTTAATGACATGTCAGAACACAAAGCTAAATAAAAGAGCCAAAATATAAAGTAAAACATATATCTTTGTGCACAGCTAAAAAGGCTAAGTATATGAACTTGATTACTTCACAGTCCCAAAAAAAGAAGGAATGAAAGATAGAAATAAAATGTTTAAAAATCTAAATTTGACTATTCATAATGAGTAGAATTAAACTACCAAAGGTTTGAGTAGTGCTACACCTGCATTATTTTATATTCTGCAGGGAGGTACACTTTCTTAATGCATGGTAACACTTGCAGAAATACTGTATTTATCTCACAGATTATTACATTTCTTACATTAGCAGCATCCTGACCAAGCAATTTTCTATGAAAAAAACCATAGGAGATCAATAAGATATATCAGCTGGTTAAAGAACTCAAAAGGGGTGACTTTGGGTATCTGGCTCTAAGCTACAATGAATAAACCATACTTTTTTGTAACATGTGAGGTAGTCCAATTGGACACAGCTGAAATGCCAGATGTGACATTGATATAATTAAGGCTGCTCTATTAAGTGACTGTGGAGTTGGAAGTACAGTATTGGAGGCTAGTTTGAACAGCTCACTATAAATCTCCACAGTAATCAGCAAAGAACAATGGTATAACATGGAAAATATAGAAAGATATAGTACCATCACTTTATTAACTCTATACTCAGCTGAAGCCATATACATACAAATGAGAAAAGGCCAAGAGGTACACTGCAAAACCAGAGAGAAGCATGAAGCAATTTTGATCTGAGGAAAGAGATGAAGTAATGAATTTTATAAAAGAAGAAAGACACAATGAAGGTATACAAGATAGTGAATATTAATAAGAAGCTAAATCTGAAGCTTCTATTTACTTTCTAAAGATTTCATCAAAAAGGGGCTTTGTTTTGAAATTAAAAACCTCTGCAATTAAAATTGATGAAAGGAAATACATTTAAAGATAATAATTAATCTGTGGCATTTATGCAGACAATGCAAAAATTCTCAGGACATTAAATAGGAAACAAGAAACAAAAATATCAGAGACTTAAGCCCTCAGATCTTGGCATGTTTGCCAGCCTGGGGAAGAAAATCTCTGTGAGCAGGTTATTTTAAAAATTACTATTTATGAGTTTTGTTTTTCACTTTCTCTCATGCACTGGATGCTGTCCAGGTTACTGGAGTATTTGCGTGTCATTGGTTTTAGAAAAGAGGTGAAAAGTTAGATGTAAAAATACCTCCTGCAAAAGTTGCAGTAAGTACTTTGACATGCCAGATGCTTTCTTAAATCTCAGATTTCAAATCTCATAGAGAGAATTTTTCAAAAACCCTTTTAAAATAATATGGGAGAGTTAGCACATACTTTTGTAACATTTTATTTATTTTTAAAAAGGAAATATTTTGCTTTCCTAAAATAAGGGACATTAACAATAGGTATTATTCGGTTCGTATCTATTTTTATCATTTGTTTGTGTGAGTGAGGAATGGAACGAAAACAGAAAATCCTGTATGTATTTTGTGATTTCTTTGGGAAATAAACCTACATGATAAAGAAAGGAAGTGATGGCCCTGAACCATCTTCCCTGAATCTGAGCATTGTGTGAAGTTTTGAGGTTACGGCTCCAGTTAAGGATGGCTTGCTGGGCTGATGTGGTTGAAGTATACCAATAAGAGGCAAGAAGGTGATGTGATTAATATCTTATCTGTCTGTCCTTGAATTCCCCATGCTTGTGACCCTGTCTGCATTCATATAGGCTGGCTGGGAAAGTGTGTGATTACAGCAGAAGTCCATAAGGAAGTCGACTCATTTCAAGCACAACACCAGGATGCACTAACTACTCTGCTTTTGTGCCCCATGATGAATTCCCTGGTAATGTCTTTTCGGATTACCTGCTGGCTATCGCTTATTTGCATATCTCTTAATGGCATTTAGGGTTAAGACTGCATTTTTAATGACTTTTTTAAAAAAAAGCATGGTAATTTTCCACATCCAAAACCAGATTGTCTTTTTCATAGATAAAAATATATATTTTAACAATTGTTCTTTCATATTTGGTTCACACTCTGAAAACTTATTTCAGAGATTAAACATAAATTACTTTACAACCACATCAGTGTAGGTCATTATTTGGTTCTGTGAGGATACTCAGAGCACTACGAAGGTAGAGGAGTCCGTGCACACCTCAGGTATTGTGGAGTGGGAAGACTGGGGTGTACTACCCTAGTGTGAACTATCTGCAGGTGTGGAATCCTAGATCTTCAGAGAGAATTGGTTTACAAAATGTAACTGGCAGGAGATGTGTGTGGGGAGGGAGGAGAGGGGAGAAAGTAATTTGCATGCTCTGTGAGCTGTCATTCCTGAGATGGAAGAGGGATTAGAAAGGGAGTTGTGAGTCTTAGGCAACACTGTAATGGAAATACAGTAGCTAAGATTTTCCCATCAGCTGGCAATGAGAGGAAATTCCCAGATAGTCTTTAGCAGAGTATTTTCCTTATGAATACATTTTTTTTCAGTGCATTCTTTCAATATCCATAATTACATGTCCCCGCTCTAAGCAGCTAATGATTTACTTTCATGCAGGGTACTAAGAGGGACAACAAAAAAATGGGATGAGAAAGATCAGAGCACTAAGACTAGGGAGATTATTCAGGGATGGTATGAACACAGCATGGAGGAAGACTTTTTTGCCTTTACAACCATTTTATGACTGCTTCACACTGCTAAACTAGCATAAAGAGGCCTCATGTAAGTGAGTCAAACCTATATGGGTGATTGCATGGATTTTAGGGGACATATATTTTGCAGCAAATCATGGTAGAGTAGTTTAAAACAGTGGCTGAAATCTGCCATGGTATTGGCATTGACAGCCTGATTTAATATTGGTATAGGACACTGGTTGTCAAAAGAATTTCCTCTGAACATGTTTGAGCCTACCACAACAATTCACAACCAAACACCCTCCAAGATGGCTGATGGCTGCTCCAAAACCATTAGCCTCGTGAGGTTTCTGTTACCTTGGATGTTTTGTGGGAAAAAGCAGCAGAAGTCTGCTGAGTATGGAAATGGGATATATTTCTATATTTCCAAAACATCTGTTGACGTTACACATGCAGAGTAATTTCATTTCAAAATTGTCATATTTTTCAGCATAAGACATCTGTGCTGGTAGGCAGTTCTGTGAAGAGCAAACAAAGATGTAATTAAATGTACAATAAATATGCTCATACATATAATACTTTTCAGTAGAGAAGTAAACATGCTGTGTAACTCTTTTCTCAGCTATTCTCTTTTTTTTAGGGAATGCTTTTTCTCCATTCAACAGTCTAGCAAGAGACCAATATATAGGTTATATGCCCCAAGCAATTCTGGGACTACGAAAGCTTTCTAGCCATGTAAACAGGTTTGTTATCCAGGCCCTAGCTTCTAAATTCCCTTGCTACTTGATCTTTGCAGAGCAACCTGAATTCATAACGTCAAAGCTCCCCACACACAGAGTGAGGCAGGTTTGCTACTTAGTCTGGGAGTTGCAAAAGCTCATGTGCTAAAGTTACTCAGTAGGTTAGCACCAAAAAAGAGAGGTGTTGCAAGCTACACTCCTCCTCAAGCCAGTAAGCCAAGTCTTGAATTGCTGTGTACACTTGGGTATCTTTGTGATGCAAGATGTTAACCTATCATTTGCAGGATGGTGCCTTATAAATTTTATAGTATTACTATGTTGTTATGGAGTCATGAGAGCTCTCACTTGAATTATCCTAATGGACTTTCCATACTAGGCAATGCCATTTCTACCAACTTTTTGGATTAAAGTACACTGTGCTTTTTCTGTTGAAGCTGACCTACTGCTTTTGAGGCAAGTGCTTCAAACACTCAGCTGTGATGTAAGAAGTGGGTACCATTCACTGCTACAGCTTTTTACACAAAGTAGTCTGAATGAATGAGATTTGGTCAGAGTATGGCTAGAAATCTAGGCTCCTCTGAGGTCTCAGACATCAGCGAATCTTTCTGAATTTTTAGTGAGAGGTGATTTATCTAGGCAGCCAGCTCAGTAAAGACTTTCTTCAGTAATACATCTATAATTACCAGATAGACATGTCCCTAAAACCTAAGTGGGTTAAGTAAGGTTTTCTTCAATTGCTTTCCTGATTTGAGTAACTTAAATTTTAACTAGGTTGTATTTTGAGTTTGAAGGAATTCTGCCCATGCTCCATCAAAGGCCCACATTCCAGCTATCACACAGTGCCTCAGGGAAGACATGTGACAAGTGAGAGTGAATATAGACTTATAAGAGGCCTAGGCAAAACTGAGATTCCTTTTGCATCAATATTGGAGCTCTAACTGTGCCCCACCATTGTGCGAGAAGGAGGGGAACAGTGAATTAGGGAGAAGGTCCAGAGTATGAAGGAAGTTGGTCTACAGAGAGAGTGCAGAGCTACAGAGAACTTGGTTTATTAGTCTTGCTGTCACAAGCAATTACTAAGGTGGTGCAGATTCTTCCACCAACAAAGAGTATTGCCTGGTGCATTCCAACTTGTCCTTCTGTGGCAGCAGCTTGGGTTTCCAGGGCTCTGCTGTTGAAAAAGTAAATAGAAGTAATGACTGGTTTTATATCATAGACATTCTCCACTTCTAATGGAAATTTCAGTGAATTTCATCTCAGTCTTTATTTGGACTCCTACAGTAGTTTTGAAAATTGGTATCCTTATGTATTGAGAGATGGGGTTCACAAGGTCACTTGCCTTGAGCCTTTAAAATCCTCTTTTCTCCTTCTTCCCTTTCCCTCAGATTTTCTCTAAATCTGAGAGATGACACCTCAGTCTCCGAGGTAATTAAAGCTGCTTTCAGATCTTAATGTTTGAGCCCTGATCCAAATGAATACTAAATACAAAACTCATACCTACAACTGAGGCCAATGGAAAAGGCATTAATTTGTCTATTTTACCCGAAAAACTCTGTTACATCCTTTGAAACAGGGTTTTCATATATTCCTTTACCATCCATGAAACTTATCGAGACCATGGGAATCCAGGGTTCAGAACTTTTCTTACTGTCCTTTCTCAAACATACCTCTTTCTACTTCTTTTAAAGTTCCTTTGGACCATGATAGGGCAGCCAAAAAGTAGGCAGATGTTTAGATTCATACTGGTTATTTCCTTTTGTAGAACTGAAATATTAGCAGAATAGTACCAGAAGTACAGAAAAGAGAAATGCTCAGCTTGTGTCTTGGTCTACAGCCCCTGGGCATGGAGGGTTTGTTTGTTTGTTTGTTTGTTTTTTAATCTATTGTCACCACCTTATTTCTTTGTTGTAAATACAATTGCTCTCTGGAAGCATTGGGTAACAGCTGAGAAAATTTAACAGAATCTTAGATAGTGTTTTACAACTTCTTAAGAGAAGGAAGCCTGGTGATTTAGATGTGGAATGAATAGCTGCCATAAGCGGTGTTTCTCAACTGAAGTACCGGCATAGCTACAAGTGTTTTGTTAACTTGTGCTATAAAGAAACCTTGCCACTAGTAGTCAGAGAAAGTTTGTCAAAAGTTATATTTACCTTGGCTAGACAGTATAAATGTCAGAGTGTACTTTAAGTTTGCTGTTGCCACTGCATAAAAACATTTACATTCAAGATCTGTTCTATTACCTGCAGTTAGGCTCATCCTTGAAAATATATGTTAGTGTAGCTCTGTGGTGTGCTATTTGTCAGGTTTATTGATGATGAAAAAAATGGCCTTGATATAGCATTTGTTCCAATTTGCTTAGGTATCAAATCAGTTTGGAACCTTATGTTCAAGATTTGACATAAATATATCTGCAGATATTATAGAAATGATCCTGAACTTATAGTTCCCAGGAGTTGTTTGTGATGCAGCCTATTCTACAAACAAAATCTGCTATGAAGCATGATTTATTTGGTATACAAAGACTTCCATGCATCTTTCATTGTATTAAGCTATTCACTGATAGTGTGAAATGTATTATTGATTGCTACAAGGTACTCTGGTAGGTACTGTGCAAGGATTGAGGTTTATGGATTTATTATATTATCATGCAATACACTTATTCTTGGCATAATATCTACTAATCATATATTATTTAGAAGACAAACATTTGTTTATGAGTGTGAAACAAGATACTGCTTTAGAAGAATGCATATAAATTAAATGGATTATATTAGCTATTGGTATAAAAAGGATTGCTTTTCATGCATTCTGGAGAAATGATGTTTATTAAGGATTACTAAAGTTGAAAAATTAACCCTTCAGACTGGTAGGAAATACCGGATGGTGTATGTGCTTCCAAAGAAGCATATGCAATCTTTGTGATTCATTTCAATAAACTGTGGTAGAATATGCTGCTACACTGAGGATGGTCTTCAATGTGGAGTTTCTTTATTGAGATGGCAAAATGAGATGTTCAAAGAAAAATGATAATTCAAATTTTAAAAGTCACCATATATAAAAATATCCTGGAGTGACCTTCAGAGTCATCTCAGTGGTTCCAAAAGCTGTCCGTGGGTCTAGAGACCATGTCAAAATTAATCATACTCAATTTAAAAGTTTGACTGCTATCCATTTTTTTTACACTTTCTCTTCACTCTTCAGTAGAGAGAAAAAAAATGAACTGTTCAGTGTAGGAAGAGGGAACTTGTTGACTTAGCTCTGCTGGAAATCTACTGGAAGGATCTAGCTAGTTTTGTAGACTGCTGTTGAAGAACCAAATTTGCCAGCAGTCTAATCCAAAGCTGCATTACACAAAGAGTCTTGGAAAAACACTATCTTTACATGTGTGTTTCTTTACCTGCCGTGACAAATTGAGACTTACTAGCTTCTTTTTCAGTAACAGATGAATCAAATTTGATCAGAATAAAAGAAAAGATTTCTGAAACATAAAAAATATTAATGAGAAAATATATTCAGATATGTGAATAACTTCAAAAAAGGATGGAGTCCAGAATACCTTCTGCACATAAGAATATGTGTATCTGCCTATCTTTGGTGCCCACCAGAATAATGAAGCAAATTAACTTCAGGTGCTGGAGATCTTATGCTCTCTGGAAATAGTGACTTTTGGGTAAAGTAATAAACAAATTACATGTATACATCAAGGTGCTTCCCTATTACGACATTTAATGGTAAGCTGGAAACAGACTTTTGTAATGATAAGTTCATGAAGGCCACAGCACCCTGATGCAAATGTATACCCTTCATGTAACTAAAATAGTAAAACTTGCTGTCTTGTACTTTAAGGATTTAGCATTAAGCATTTTGAAGTTTCAGCATATTATTACTGGAAACTATTTTTGGCTTCACAAGTTTTTCTTTAAAGCTTGTTAAAATGAAATCCTCTTTCCCTTCATGTCTAAAAATAAGCATAGGTAAACTCTGATTTTCTGAGTGTTGTGATGGATGAGTGAAATCCTCATAAACCCAGGGTTATTTAGAAGAAATCTCAGACTTCACACAATTTTTGGTACAAGGATTGCCATGAATTTTGAATGCCAAAGATGTTCAGGGCTCAGCTGCACTTCCTTCCTCTACATGAATAGTAGTGTTTAGTCTTTATAAGGTGAAATGATTGTGCTTTGTCCAGTGAGCTTTGCTCTGACAATAACTACTATAGAGAAGACCCAGGCATTTCTATCCCCTCAGGGGGCACACAGGAATAACAGGAAAAGGTATGTGGCTTTGTTACATGTAGTGGTTAGGGAATAGTCAACAGAAATCTCACGCAGAGATGGAAGTCAGGACCGTGTGTACTTAGAGCAGTGCTTTCAAGGTCTCTGTTTATCATTGCAGAGGGAATGAGGGCTTTAGGGACTGAGAGAAAATGGGGCAAATAAAAATCTACCAGTTAACCTCCTGACAGTGAGTGAGTATATGGGGTACAGATGCTAGGCAGGGCTTAGTCATAAGCCTCCAGAAGACTATAACAGGCATGTTGAAAGCAGAACAAAATTTTTAGAAGAATTCACATTCTAACAGAGGTGGTTATAAATGGTTATGAGAAGAACAACATCTAACTTCTGGCTTCTTCAGTGAGTTACTGAATCTATAGATAAAGATGTGGCCATACATGCTGTTTACTGCATTTCTGATAAGCTTTTGGTGGCATATTAGAAATAAACCAAACTGTAATATCACAGTGTAGAGCTTGCATACTTGAGTTGAAATGAAACATCTTTCTTCATCAAAATAGGGCTGAAAAGATATAAGAGGCAAGACATTTTGGCAAATCTGATTCAGTCTGTGGTAGAATCTACATTATTATAAACATCATAAAGTTTGCATAAATAAACATGCTGAGAAAAATCAGATTTTAAAACATGTTTAATTATCTGGATAATCAGTTTGACAGAACAAGTATATGCAGGGTACCAGTTATTACTGGAGTATATATATCTATATATATCGGTAATCCAGAAAAATCTGGAGTGAATACATTTTGGTGCATGCCTCCCTGTTTAATCAATGTCTTTGATTAAGCATCAAATATTAGCTGGTAGGGAAAAACTGTAATCTTAATTAAATTAGTGGCAGCAAGATTTAGCCTCAGACACAAAACCACCTGCCTGTACTGGTAAACTATGACTCAGAAAGAACGTTTAAAACTTTTCTAAGTTTCTAAACAACTACCTTCTAGGTAAAAACTCTCCTTGGTCACTCAAAAGGAAGGTTAACTTGTGCCCAGAGTACAGATTTCTAGGAAGTGAAATTTTGTGTTGTAGGTTTCTGGTGTTTGAATAAAATGAGCAGAAGTTATAGGTGACTGAAAGGTTACAAAGCAGAGGTCAAAAATTATTAGGGCATGACATGGAACTTTTGTAAAAAGAAGACAGGATGAGCTTAAGCAATGTTAGGGAGAAGAAATCATCAATTGATAAAGAATGTTTTGAAGTCACAGATGAAAATAATATGGTAGGGAAGAAAGACTAGTCTGGAATACCAGCCATGTACTGCTTTGAAATGTTGTTCGCAGTGTCGATGCTGTTTTTCAGTACAAATCAAAGAATTAAGTGAAAATGTGTTTAACACAGAGAAGACAGAGATTTCTTGAACATTCAGCATTTTCTGGTTAAGCAAAGACACTGGAAAAAAAAAAAAAGAGGATTGGGTAAGACACCATTTGGAAAACTTTCTCCCATTATTATATTTCAATGAATTCAGCTATTACTGCTTGAGAAATTCTGAAAGTTCTAGGAAACCCATAAAGTACATTTTGGTATCACTTCTCAAATTATACTTTTGGGAATTGATCAGTGAAGAGAAATTTTAAGCTTCTGGCTCAGTAGTGACACCTTCTATACTGCTGCAGAATATAGTGTCAGAAAAAAAAGGAGTGGATTTCCTAGCCTTGTTTTTGACACACCCACCTGTTGCCAGTGCCAGCTATTTGTGTTATCTAGGACGCCTTGAAGTCCCGGTGAAGGAACAGCAAGGGATTACATACGTCTCATCAGAGAATCTAAAGCTGCTGTTGTATTAAACAGTCAGAAACAAATAAAGATCCCCAGAGAAAACTGGCAATTAACATTTATTTATACCCATGTATATTTTTTTATCTGTGTATGTTTAGCATTTATGCAGAGAAGCTGAATAAAAATTTTCACAGTTGAATATTTTGGAGCTTTTGAATATCTCTGTCCAGCAGAAAGAATACCTGTTCTTTGTGTCCAAGATGCATCAAGAACCCTGGAGGTATCACTATGTCTACTGTTCACACTGAGAGAACGGAATACTAAAATGATGTATGAAATGCTGAGATATTTGGAAATAAATTAAACTAAGTTCTCAGAACCAATAACATGTGTGGTTATGTAAAAAGTAAAAGAAATCCATTTCAGTAAATATTGGTACTATCAAGATTACTTGCAAAGTTCTTTCTATAAATACAACGCAAAATAGTAAGGCACAGCAACAGCTCTTTTGGAGTTTCATTCCTACTAAGGAATAAGCACAAGCAGAATAGAAAAATTCCTTTGCAGATACTTGATTTGGTGTATATGGACAGTGCAGATAATTCCCTAAATGGCTGAGCAAGATACTGTGCAGGAAAGAGGAGGAGTAGAAAAGTATCTCTTTGATGTTCATGTCTTAATCCGGAATTGGCTTTGATTTGGTGCTTGAAGTGACAAGACTAAGCCTATGACTTGCAGAATTTTAAAATCTATACTATTACTGGACTGTAATAGAAAAAAGAAACCAAACAAGTTGTTCTCCTCTCTGCTTTAAATAAAAATATTTTAATTTATATTTTGTGCTTCTTTTGATTCAAACTTGTGAGAGTCACAGGAAAACTGGGCTCTAGAACTGAATTTGTCATTGGACATAATTTTTGGATTTATTTCCAGATCAGATACCTAAAATTAAGTGTCTGCATGTCAACTGGGAGTTTAAATTCACAGTATAATCAGCTGGGCTTGATTCAGTTTCTTAAACATTGTTATCTAGTGCCACTTGAAGCTCAGACTTTCCTGCTGCAAGCTGTTAGTCCAGAAAAGCTTGGATTTCCTATGATTTATGTCATGTTTAGCCCATTTGTGCATCTTAATAGCTAAGAGGACAATTTTAGGCAACTGAATTGAGTCTGCAGTAAGTGCAGTTACTGGACCCTAAAGATAGGTTGAGCCAGTCAGCCAGAAGATGCCTGGGACTCCACCACCTATTTTTACTTGCTTTCCATTGACTACAATAGGACCTTGGGCACCTGATTTGTATGCAGACACCTAAAAACATGCCTTTTAATTCCATGCTGAATTCTACCCTGTGTGACTGGATCAATGTGTAGCGACTCAGCTCAGGTGCCCCCATCAAGATACCTACTGGCACTGGAGACACTGAAGGAACCTGTGATATCAGTGTGGGTTTGGCAGAGATGGCACAGGACCTACAGTGTACCCACACCCTTCAGGAGTGGCAGCTGGATGCAAGGCAGGCAATTCTAGGCTGTCCCAAAGGCAGCCAACATCTATTTCTAGGCAAATAAATATTGTTTTATCTATGAAGATCAGAACAAGAGGTTAGCAAATCCCTGAAAAATAGTCTGTGTTAGGGAGCCATAAGATGCCTCACTCTTACACCTGTTCCAGAGCAGAGCCAGGTTATTAGGATGCTCCGATTCTGCTTTTAAAAAGAATCAGTTTTGTTGAAATATTTAACTGACTTTCTGATCTATTTTTGAAAGAAGAAAATTAATGAGTGTACTTTGTAAAAAAATAAGAGTGCTTTATAAAGACACAACATTTAAGTTCATGTAAAAAATGACTCTGAAGGCAATCACTATAACAGGATTTAGCTCCAGCTGGGGTCTGTAACCAGAACAGTACAGGTTCAGTCAGGATCAGCATTAGAGCTGTGTTTGGATCAGTCACACTCATGAGCTGCAAGGGATTCGGAATCACAGTTTTTCAAATAGTGGAATCGCTGAGAAAGCAGTTGTTTTTGTGGAATTTTCTGTTCTCGTGTGCTTAAATCATGGCAAAAGCATGATTTTACTTTAATGAGAGGCCAAACAGAAGTACTTCTTAGGACCCTAGAGTGGCTTCAGATGTAGATATTCAATATTAGTTACCCTGCAAGGCACCGGGATGTGGACACATTTAAAATTCTGAAGCTGGCCAACTTCTAATGTCATTTTATATGCAAATAGTATTCATTAAGTGTATTTTTAACAATAAGGGATAATGATGATTTTTAAAAATGGATGTTGCTGATACTGAGGTTGTAGCTCGTGATCATGACATCATCATATTAAAAAGTCAAAGTTTGCTCTCTATGTCATATAGACAAGTTAGAAAATGTGTCTTCATCAGTTCCTTAAACTGTGGTCTCGTGATTATTTTGTACATGTGTTAAAATTTGCTGCCTTGCCCCAGATTATCAAAGCTCCAAGACATATGCTGAAATAAGCATTAACACCATCTTATCTAGAATAATAATAATAAAAAAAGATCAAAATTGGATAGTTTTAACCTTGCATGTAATAAAAACCAAAGTATTACATTTGCAATGACTTTTCTATTGATGCCAAGATACAGTATTTTAATGTTACCAAGCTTAAGGAATGTGCAAAGTACATCCTCTTATCTTTCATTGCTAAGAGAAACGACACTGCTCTAAGATCTTAGAAGGTGATTGCAGGATATCAAGTATGCAAAGACAGGCCAAGTTGAAAAGTCTTCAGAGGTCCCTGCTCTCAGTATGCAACTTTCAGATAAAACTGAAAGAAATTATATCCAGTGCTTTCTGTGGAAATAAACCCAAATTTCATCTGATGGCAAGTTTCCTTTATTGAGTGGTTTTAGCAGCTTTCAGACCTTGGTTCAAGGAGAACTGAAATAATCTGTAAATTATGCTGTAGCTATTATGGCTATTTATTCATACGGTAAAAAGGCAACATTATTCTGTCAGTAGATCTCAGCATCCTAAAAGTCACATAGAAGACCTTGAAAAAGGGAATATATTTTCAGGAAGATTATTTCTCACTCTCCACAATAATCAATAGGTTAATTAATAGCCTATTTCAAAAAGTACAGAGATTCCATAATATTGATTGCTTTTGTAATTAAAACAAAGGAAATTCTAAATATCAAAAATTTTAGTGCAAATTGCTTCATTAACATGCTGCAGAGAACATACGCCTACATTGCTGATACCATTTTTCTTGTTTAATCCATGGCAGCTATGCAAACTGGCAGCACTTAAAGTGATTATGTCAAGATCTCACACAAGTTAGCTCACAGCCAAGGGCTGACATGTAGAGTCAATATGCCAGGGCTAATTATGTTGATATCAAAAGTTACCTTTCTTTATGCATGTTAGATGTTTCACACAGATTAAAACATGTTTGTGTACTGTGAATTTTACCTGAAAGATTGCACCAAAAGGTCAGCAATCTTTGATGCAATTTAATTACAATATTGTTGATTATGTGTGCCTTGTAATCTGCTGTGATCAAAGTCAAGTGTGGGATTTGGAAAAAAAGTATGTATTATGACTTTTAATTATCATTTCTTCTGGATGATTATGCCTGGGAGGACTAGCACAGTCTACATGTTAATCTTTGAAGGGAATGCTTTGACTGCATCCACTGTATTTTGGTTTTAGTGGTTCACACATTGATGGCGTTATCATACTTTTTTCTGTGAGATTTTGTGTGGTCCATGGCATGCACATATAAAGAGGAGCAGAGCTCTCAGATATACCCTTCTAGACTCCAGGTTCAGACTTTTAACATTTTTGTTATAGTGAAGGAATGCCAAGGGCTTTCAGCTCTCCATTCTGATTTCGTAGTGTTCCCTTTGCTACTAATGAAAGGCATATTGATTATTTTGCAGTTCTTAAAAACCTCTTTTATCTTCTCCTGTTCAAATTTTAAAATGTAGACAAATACTCGGTACTACATGTGTATAGCTTAACTTCTGGGAAAAGCAGGGACACGTGCACCAAAGGATAAAATCCTGCCTCCATTTATCTGATTTGCTCTAACCTCCCTCCAAACTGAACCACTTTGTGGCTTACTTACCCAGAGGGACCATCTCTGGCCAAGATAATTCATAACCTTTCCCTCCTTCCCTATTACCAGTCTATTGCTAGTTTATGCAAATTAAAATAATAAGGAGAATTGGTATGAAAACACATTACATCCTAAATACAACCTTCAATTTTTCTTGATCATATTTTCATTGTGAGGTGGAAATGCAGTTTCTGTAGGTTTATATAGTGCAAAACTGCTCATTTGTCCCTTTTTTCTTGCTATTTGCCCTAGTCACAGTACTAATTTCCTCTGGGAAACCTCTATAAGAGGTTGAAAATGTACATGTCACCTATATCTCGTGCTTGTATTTTTTGTATACATGGTGGAACGAGATGAACACAACTGTTAGTTGTCATTCATACATTGAGTGTATGCAAGATAACTGGTATTCTGGAAATGGAAATGGATCTTTATCCAGTGTAAGAATATCAAACCAGATTAATGAACTATTTTTTTTCTTTCCATGACTGAGAAATCAACTTTTTATCCTCTTTTGATGGATAAATATGTTGTGGCACAGTTGAATTCTTTAATCCATCTTTCCATTTCTTTCCCTCCAAGTACATTTCTTCAGTAATGACAGTTCACAGAAAAACTCTCCAGAGGGCTATAACATCTTGGCATCTGTATTTCTTTTTGGAAGCAAGTATTCTGAAGAGCTCTCCTTGTTGCCTAATGAACCAAAACCCCAAACCTTATATTTCATTATGGTTATGATTCCTTAACCCACTAGAGTCTCTCATCAAAATGTGGTCTCATTAAGTAAAAGAGACACTGCACACCACTCCATTAAAATTTGCTAAGCTAATTTGTTGTCTGACGTGAGATGAAATGAAATATAATTATTTCAGATCTGTTCCTAGTGGACTGCAGCATACATCGTAAGCTGGAAAAATATGTAAGACAGTCTGATATCCTTAGTTCTGGAGGCCAAAATCTGAATGTGTGTGTAAAGTAATGAATACAGAGAGGGATGGTCTTCTTTTGTGTGAGGAAAATGGGAACTCTGTGTTACGGTTCAGATTCAGCCAGTGACTTCTGTAGCTTTAAAAATAATTTATTGCAGCTTACATTATGCCTGATGTTTGCACATAGATCCAGGAGGTGAGGGAGCAGGGAACCTTTCTTCAAATACATGCCTTGCTTTACAGACCCTGGGCACGAGTGCAGGCTCTACCTTCTTCCATGTGAAGGGACTGTTCTTTGCAGTGTCAACTGGGAGATGAACAGAATGATTCTTGTGCTTTTGCAAATAGAAAGATCAGGTGAGCTGCAACATGCTTTGAGATAGTAAACAATGTATTTGCCCAAAGGAAGCTGTGATAAAAGTTAAAGGTTGGGAAGGGGAAGAAAATACTTACAATACAGTGGCAGAGGAGCTTTGGGAATCTGTTACTGAGGGAAAATTCAACAAAGCTCAGATTTACAAACAGAAATCAAGGCTTTGAGTATGCAATTAAGTATCTAATTGCAAAGCAGAATGTCTGTAACTGGGGCATGTCAACTTAATTCGTAAGTGGATGTTCAGCTTCCTATGTATATATAAGCTACCTGAATATATACTTGCAGTACCTGAATATGCAAATAAGTCTTACTGCTCTAGACCTCTATTTCCTGCCAAGCAAGTATGGCTTTGGATTTCTGTAAAGTGCTAAAACTTAAAATATTCCCTGAAATGTGATTTATTTGAACAGTATTCTGAAAAGAAATCTTGCAAATCTTCGTGGATTTCTTCATGCATTAATGATAATAATTAAAAGGGCACAACAAGAGGAGATCTTTATACTCAAGTCCTTTCCTTTCTTGTCTGGGAAGGTGATGTCTGGGCATCCCCCACAATCGTTAACATTTTCAATTGAAGACTTCCATACTTGTGAATCAGTAAGTTGTTTCTATTGTCTGTGTTGTGCATACTATCAGTATGATAGGGAAGATTACAAGACAGAATATGAAGGAAAAGTATGCATAATTAGCATGGTATGTGATATTAAACCATTTCCTTTGGATTGTATCTTGTCAGAAGTCAGGAAAACACACTGGACTTCTCTCTCAAGAGTGCTCATGTTGACTCAGGCATCATACAGGTCACTGAATACTTGAATAATTCTTAAACATTTCAGCCCATTTAATTCCTCAAATGTCACTTTAAACATTGTGTCCAAGGTTGATAGGGCTGAATAGCGAGTTCTTTTGGGTATTTTTCTCACTCTGAGAATTAATTTGACTCTTCCTGTGACTGGGAACAGTACTCTTATTTGGTTTAAACTCAAAGATTTGCAGGAAAAAGAGGAAAGTAGGGAAAGGCTAATGATTTGTAGAAAGCTACAGGAGGTCTGAGACCCAAATCCAAATGTAACATTGCTTACAATTACATAAATAGTGTTCCCATGCATTTATCCCAGCTATAACCAATAGCTAATAACAAATTACAGGGCTGAATGTGATTTATATACAGAGGTTTCTGTACAAGACTTTGTGTGAATAAAAAAGGCTATTATTTCTTTTTCTATCCAAAGAAAGAAAACAATCAAATTCTTGTGGAGAATATAATTTTCTTCCATTTAGTTTTAAATGGCATTAGCACAGCAATCAGATTTTGAGGTGAAAGATAAATACTTCTGGACCTGCATCTGTAATTGTACAAAACACTAGACAATAAATAGAACAACTCAGTTACCTTTGTATTTCAAAGGGCATTAACATTTTGCTGTATAGGTGGATAGTTTCTCAAACTGTTTTGCCTCTAAGTGACCTACTCCATTATTTTTAAACTGTATTAAGTAATCTCTGAATATTTTAAAAAAATAAACATTAAGATTTTATCATTATTTTGAAAACATTTTGATATCACAGCTGATTGATGATTACTTATGATGGTCCTGTACCTTTCACAGATGAAATTTCAGACATTTTGTAAATGTTTAACGGTATGGAGAAAACAGTCTAGCTGCATCAGAAGAAAAAGATATGTAATAGCATTAATTCTTAAACTGCATTTGAAAATACACAGGAAAACCAGTGTCCTGTAATTATAAAAGGCAGGAACAGTGATGTGACAAAGACAACCCCAGGCAGTCATCTCCAGTGATTAGAAAAAAAGGAACCAAATAAATGAGGGCAACAATCCAATTCTCAGCTGTGGAGGAAACGTCTGCCTGCATGTGGATTGGTGGGGAAGGGGACAGCAAGGGCAGGTAAGGAGAGCACTCATGGGTGCCACAGGTACCTGGGTGGGGGGGATGGATAACCAAGGAAGAGGATGGGAAGGTCTGGGCACAGAGTGTGGCTTCAGCGACCTCACACTGCACCACTGTAAGTTTCAGACTCTGAATGCTGCACTGTAGTCTTCTGTAGTCTCTGTAGTCAGAAGAAAGATTTCCTTTTTTAATCAGGGCATGCTGCAGAAGCCAAGAGGAGATTATGGCTTCTGGTTCATGATTTTTATTTTCTATTAAAAAAAGGCTATCTTGTTACTTTCTCATTCTAGGTCAGAGCATGTATACAGCATCTCACATGTCAAGTGGCTTTAATTATCCTCTAAATGAGAGTGATTAGAAATACAGCAAGTAAGGTTAAATCTTTGGGCTGCTACTCAAGTTTTCCTGGTTTTTCATTGGATAGATTCTTCTGACTGTAGTGAGAACTTACTTGAGTAAAAAATGAAAAGACCCTTTGGTTATAGCTTTAATTACGGAATTGAGCTACAGGAGAAATCGATGTCACATTCATTTAAATTTGCCATATTGTAGCATGTTATTGGCCTCACTAAACCAGTGCCCTGCCTTTGCTAGCAGAGCACATCTGAGATGATATTGCTGATTTTTTCACTGTTTCCTTACAGGTGGATTGTTACAGTTCCAAGTAACTGCAAGATGTAGCAGCAGCAGCTGCTTTATGGACAAATAGTACAGCCACTTTGACTAGGACACACTGAGGTGCCTTTGAGGTAGTGAAATAAGAGGATTTAAAGGCAAAGTCCTAGATAGAGTGATGTATGAAGTGCTCAGCCTGCCTGGTTGTGAATGGTTGTGTTAGGTTGATAGCTGTGCTATCATGCATTCTCAGTTATGTCTTACTGAAGGCAACACTGCATATTTTGAAAGATCTGGATAAACATTGTGTGGCTGCACCCCTCTTCAAGCAGACCTTAGGGCAGTACCTTGCTTGCATCCCACTTTGGGGAAAGGATTTTTTTTTGTTGTTGTTTTGTTTGTTTTTGTCTGTTTGGTAGTTTGGTTGTTTTTTTCGGGGGGACAACTTGCTCCCAGTGATGTGCCTGTTCTGTGTGGTCTCTCCTGTTTCCCTCTGATGTTTTGTTTTCTGGTAAAAACTGAGTTTGCTGCCCCCTCTCTTTCTCCTATTAGTGGGGTTAAATACAAGGAGGGCTTGCTCTCCTCTTTACTGCCTTGTACACACAGAGTTGTATCGTCTTGTCTCATTTCAGCTTTCAGATTTTGCTGCCCTTTTCCTTTTCTGTCACTTGCAAGAGGATGTTTTTTCTTCTGGTTTTATAGGTTTGGATCTGAGGGGAAAAACTAATAAAACATTGAAATAAAAACGCAGTGAAAAGGAAAGAAACAACCACACACAGATCCCAAGGATGTGCTCTCTTTTGGTTGTTATGTACTTGAAAAGGCCTTTATGTTTCTGTGCAAGAGAGATTGATTACTTTTGAAGGTATATTCAAGGATATTCACAAAAATGCTTTGTGAATATCAGTGGATGAAAACTTACATTTATAGTAGTCAATGACAAAAAAAAAATTGATGCAGAAACAACTTTTGAGCTTACATGAGTTATGAAAATGCAATGCAGTACGAAAACATACTGTCACTCTCTGTTTCAGAGGATAAGCAAGGAGGAAGGAACTAGTCACATTGAAAAGGGAAACGTTAGGATTAACAATTAGAAAAGAGAATGGTGTCATTTTGCTAGAATACTCAAAAGGCTGGTTTGCACTCAACAAAGCAAAACCTTTTGCTGATATTGTCACATTGTTTTTAGCTGACATTTGAAAGTATGCATCGATGATAAACATGCAGGGGAAATAACCTCTATTGAGATGACAGCAGATATGATTAGATCATGAGCAATCCAGATCCCTCAGCAGAGAGACAATATTCAGACCAGACTAAGATGAGACTAGACAGGTTGTGAAGTGATTAAGGTTTGCATGACACAAAGCTGGGAGCTGGTCGCACAGCATGATACAGGCTTATAAAACAGGCTTTCCTCCCTCCATCCAGGAACCTTCAAATCATTCACCCTGAAAGGAGATGATTGCTGAGAATTTAGGCAGGGTGCCTGGCATGCCTCTGAGCTTGTGGCTGACAAGTGGCAGAGCAGAACACTGATGTTACAGCACACAGGGGTAGAGTGAACCCTGGTGGGCTGGAAGTTACAGTGGGCTACCTAAAACCCATAAACACTCAGGATGTCCTATTCTGCTGGTAGAAATCGATCTGGCTTATCCACTAACTTAGAGAGAGTTTGCTTTGGAGGAATGACAAAATGTTCTTAATCCTTCTGTTTTACACACACATCATTGATGTTTTGCTGAGTTACTGGGTCTGTAGTCTTCACCATTACCTGTGATGCAAGGTACCAAAATGTTGTTGTTAGTATTTCTTTGTCATCCTGAATTTAAAGATCATCTAATATCTCCTTGTTTTGATTCTTTCAATTACACTTTATGGACTGCTTTTACAAGAATTTAAAAAATAATTATCGATACTCTTTTTTTGCAGAAGAAAAAGAGTTCTACAGTCCATGCTTTTGTACCTCTTTTTTACTTGGCTGAAATTTCAAATTGATGTCATATTTTTGCAGAAACAGTTTGATAGAGACATGTGATATTTATTCACTGGTTTCTCTGGTAGAATTGTTTTCTCTAGTAGAGTTGTTTTCAACAAAAAAAGTTCCTGAGTTTTTATCAGTATTTAAATTTTACTATTCAAGTCCAAAATGTCTGCAAAAGAGAAGATATTGCATTTAGTTGGATTAAAGATACTTCAGATAGTGAGTAGGTTTTCAGATGATATATTTATAATCATAGCAATCTTTTCTCTCTGCAATTACTAGGTAAAAATACCTTTTAAATTTAGGGTCCTGTGCTATATTTTGGTTGTCATGACTCCTTCCTGCCATCTCCAGATGTCTCAATAACTGGAAATAGAGTAGGGATTTCACATCATTCCTAAAGGGGACACAGATGAAAGGATCAAGGCTGAAGGGATAACATATGAAAAGAAGCAGAAGGAATTACTGTTGCTAAGTCCAACAAGCATTCAGAGCAGGGTGTCAGGATGGATTGACTTCAATAAAAAAAATTGCCCTAGTAACAACTGAGTTAAATGTATGAGTAACAACCTTAGGAACTGGACTATTGTTTGATATTTCCACAATCACTTCACATGTCAGTCAGCATTAGTGACTGTCTGGAAGCTGACAATGAAATAGTTTGGTTGCTAAGTATTGGCAATGGTACAATTAGTCTTGTTTTGAAGGACCATTTGGGGTGTAGATTAGTGTCTTTATCCTTGGCTTGTTGACTGCTATGTTCTACTATTTCTCACACTTGTTGCAATCCATTTTGAAGTCTACTTTGAGGATAAATACTTTGTGTTAGTGTCACCTTCCCTAACAGCTCTTCAGCATACTTTGTCCTCATGCATAACATATAATGAAGAATGGAAAATATCATTAGAACTGGATGTAGGCTGTGAATATAGTTTTGTAGGTCTGACAGCGTGTTCAGACTTCTGCTGTAACCGAGAGAGTCTGAAATTATTGAAAACTCACTCTTGAATATCATGTTTCTTAACCTAAGTTAATTCTTTATGAGCTGCACTCCAGGAGGGGGTAAGTCAGTAGGTAGCAGGGAAAATTTGGCTTTTTATAAGTGTAAATATATAACCATAGGGTCTGTAGCTTAGTGCAGTTGTGTTCTGAAGGGTGACAATGCAAAGATATTTCTTTTATAAACTTGTTACCACTCTGCATGAACTATAGATTTATTTACAAAAATGACATTAAAAGAAGGAGTTCTTTCCCAAAGGTAAAAGATAAAGCTTGAAATAGGACAAGTAATATATATTTCCCTGGCACTGGGGTTTCCCTAATCTTAAATCAGGTTTGCCAAAGTGTTAGCAACTTACAAAGTTGAACCTTGACTGTGTATAGTTTCAATCCCTTTCTCTCACCAGCACTACAGCAACTTTTCTTTACATCAGAGACCACACTGGACCTTGGCTTCCCAACCACCAATACTGGTCTTGGTAGCATCATTTGTTCACCTCTTTTGCCTTACACACTGTTCCCTGGAGACAGCATCCAGCCTTGCCATTATAATTAGACATAAATAATTGAATAATCTCTCTGGCTTGTAGGAGGCCTTGTGCCATCCTTCTGGCAAAGAGAAAGGATGTAACTGAAGTCCAGATAGTGGCTGGGTACTGCAACTGGAACTTTAGTCTGGGAGTGGTGAGGAGTGTTAGTTACAGCAAGGGCAGACCTTTCACTTCAGGCTTCCAGATTAAAGAACTGCAAAGGGAATTTAGCTGCACTTTTGTTGTCATATCACAGGTTTTCATGGAGCTCACTGTGATGGAGCACTTAAGATGCTGTCATGAAACGGGGTGCATTAGCTGTGGAAACGAGAAAGCTCTGCTGCCAAAGATCATTGCTGTTGAACTTCGAAGAAGCAACACGCAATGCAGTGCCCAGCCACCTAGTAATTTAACTCTGAATTATAGTACATCTGTCAGCAGTTGATTCCTATTACTGGCAGGAATCAAGAAAAAAGAAAAACACTCTCCACCATCAAAACACACTGCTCAGTAGACCTTCTTGTGAATCTAGCCATAAGCACCATTCCTTCCCTCACAGAAAACTTAGTTACATGGGACAAAAGGTACAGCTGGATAATTCAGCAGACCATTAAATAAAGACTTGTGTGTGCCTTCCTATTCTTGTTTTCATGCCAGGTGGGTCAGTTCACAGATGTGAAATGTCTTTTCAGAAGTCACCTATAATCTGTTTCCTTCCTGGACATGATCACATTCATGCTTTAATTGATGCTATTTGAACTATAGATGGGTGTAAATTAGGTAATGATACAAAACTTAAAGCCTTGCAATATGGAAGAAACTCTGGTTTCCCCCTTTCTCTGTCTGTCTCTTCCATTTACACCTTCTAATATTTCTTTCTGGAGAAGGTGATGGGACTTGAATGTTTAGTTGACACAAGTCCTGGCTCAACTAAAAAGACTATAGTGAAATAAGGACACCTATTGGAAGCTTCCTATCTTGGTCTTGTTTTACGTGTTGCATCCATACAGGTCTGAAAAGCCAAAAACCTTTTCAAATTGTGCTTTAAAGGTTCCTGCACTATTTCAGACATTGTCAGATGTCACTTTGTTTTGGCTGACAGGATGGTAGACCCTCAGGAAGGCTGCAACTTGGGATGTAATTGGTGGAGACAAAATTTCAACAGATTTCAATAGCTTGGTAGTTTGTGTCTTTATGAGTTTTTTCTACTTGTCTAGTGTGCTGAAAAAACCAGTATGGATGCTGGTATGAAGAAAATCTCTTTATTTTCTTTGAAACCTCAGACAAAATCTGAGGTGGGTGTCCTTGAGCAGTATGAGAACTAAGAGGAAGCTTAGTGAGCAAATGGGGTGGAATATGCTTTTCTAATATTCTTGGCATTTCACAATACTTCAAAAACCTAAGTTTCTCAGGTTGACATTATGGAGATGTGTTAGCAATCAAAGGACTCTAAAACACTCATGTTTCATTATATTACCTCTTTCTTTCACTATCAAATCTGGCACTGCTATGAAAGTCACACATCTACATTTTAAATTTATTTCAGCGTTACTTGTTTTCTCACACAGCTCAACTCTTCTTTAGTCTTGCAACATGTCAAATATAGCTTAGAGATTTTAAAATAAATTTAAAAGTGACTGTGTTTTCATTGATGCTTATGATGCTGGCTTGAGAGGCAGCAAAGAAAGTAGAAAAACATAGTGAAAAATACATATGCCCTTAATAGACATTATTTTTTATAGTGCAGGAGGTGTTTAGTGAATAGTCCATGTGATGATGTGTCTTTCATTTCCTAAAATCTAAAGCTTGTGTTCTGATAATTTGCAACTGTTGCAGGTAGTGTCTGAGACAAATGCTGTTTGGACTAAGTGAACTGGCATATTTACAGAACAGAGTTGTTCTGAGAGCACTGCTGCAAGGCCAGCTTTACATATACATATCGCAGAAAATCCCAATTAGGAATCTGTGACTGCTGTTTAAATGTAATGGGAGAGTAAAATGGACACAAAAGAAAAAAAAAAAGATAATGCTATTGCCTGAAAGCATCATTCCTGGCTAATGGCTTACAACCTCTGAGGAAAGGGAACACAGCAGCTTGCTACCGCAAGGGTCCTGCAAGCCAGGGCTGGGAGGAACGGGTGGACAGAACCCAGGTACCATGTGAGCCCTGCTTTCTACTTGAGCAAGCAGCTCTGGAAAAAAAAAAAAAAAGGGTGATGAGGTATCCCACAGCGAGCCCTACAGAACACCAGGCAGCTGGCCTCTTCAGTGCATCCCCCAGGTGGGCCACACTCTGTGAGAAACTTGGCTGAAATGACTGAAATGAGGTCAGTCTCTCATTTTTCCACATTTTCCAGTTCTACCTGAGAATTTACTTAGTTATTTTAGCTACATCTCCAACAGAGAGGGAGGCTACTCTTTCATTGCTTGAATATGGGAGGTAAGAAAGGGGCTGGACACCTCTCCTCTCCATATCTCTCTAGGCACTTTTCTTAACCCCACAGTGCCTGCTTTATTTCACCAGCCCATATGCCACAGACCTATTTGTTACAGGGGAGTGACAGCTCTCTCTTGATCTGCAAGAGCATTCACTGATAAACAGATTGCATTTCAAATGAACTTGAAACATGAGAAGATGACAGTTTGGGAAATGTAAAATTGAAATATGAATGGGTTACATGCTACTGTCTGTGTGGGGGAGGAAAACGTGATAACTGAACAGTTTAAATAGCAGGGTTCCCCTCTGTTTCTTTTCTTCCTGGTGCTTGTGGTAAATTACGGGCTTAGTACTCAGACTCCAGTGCATATTTTACCACCTTGTTTCATAAGTCTGAATACAGCATTTAGTGGGAGGACAGCCTGTAATTATGTTGTAAGTTATCAAACAAACTGCAGATGTATAAATGTGAGGGTAGGCTTAACTACTTTGTTTTGAAAGGGAACTTTAATATTAAACAAATGTGTACTTATTGGAAATGGCAGTGTTGAAAGCCTGCATTGTGAGTCTGACTTAATAAACCTAATCTTTCCCTAAAGCTCCATATATTATGAAGAAGTAATAAGATATCTTGACTAACTAAAATATTTTCTTTCATCTTTGAAAAAGGACCCCACTTCTAAAAGTAATTAATTGGCTGATTTAAAGCATCCCCTGTACATGAGCAGATTTTTAATACTACCTGTACAGATATGATAGGTTGTAATAATGAGACATGTGCATGAACAGCAGCTAGTTAGAATGCATAATTTAAATGTTTGTGTGCATTTAGAGAAAGGAAAAGTAATATTTCCTGGCATCCATGTTTAGAAGGCTTCCCTGTAAAAATCAAGCTTTGACAGAGTTAGATATGAACAAACCTTCACCAAAAACTGCATCTGAACCTAGGGTAAATATTTAATATATCTTGTGAGCTGTGCTTTATATTTCTTCACTTTTTACTGCCTTCTCTTTTCCTTTTTTTTTTTTTTTTTTTTTTCCTTCATCCAGGACTGAGCAGGAATGGGAAACTATCACAGGAAATGCATAATTTTTAGAATAATTCTAATCTATATTAAAGCTGATGTACCCTGAACGTTATTGTTCAGTCCACTTTTGTAGGTACAGCGGGTTTGGATCATTCATTCACATACCATATGAACAGGGGGATATTATATTCTATAAGCCAATATGAACTACTTTCATACTTTTTCAAAGTTTTTCTGCTTTTTACTGCTAAATAAGAACAAGCTGCTGGTATAGGTACTGCAGAGGAAATGTGCTACAAGGATGAAGGTTGTATGAGTTGTGCAACAAAGTAGTTAGTTTAGGTGGTTGAGAATGAACAGTTAGACAAAGTTGATCTCTTCCGATTACCTGAATAATGATAATGAAAAGTCCAGACATTTAAAACTTATTTTGTATGGAGAAATATACAGTTATTATCAGCTGGGACTCAGCATGAACTATCCTGTGTTGGGATCTGGCTTTGAAACCCAGGTCATTATTGTTCCAGTGGATTTGGCAGTAATTGGCTAGGCATATTTAAGGAACAAGGAAGCAGAAGATACTTGTGAAGATAAGTAGTGAAGGAGCAGTGTGTTGCTCTCAGTACTTAAGAACAGAAGAAAGGAATGAGAGAGGAAAGGATGGGAGAAAGGAAACAGGAGTTTCATAATTCACATGGCTCTCTGTGGGGAGACTGTCCAGAGACCAGGGGTGGTGACAGATGGACGCAGGGAGTCCATTCACCACTTGTACTTGAGTTATTTGCTTTCTGTTGCAGTTTGACCTTTCATCTGAATATGTCAACTCACCTGCTGTGGAACCAGCATCCAGTGCTTGCATGGTCCATAAGGATATGGATATTTTTTGCTGGATCAGGCACTTTGTACATTATGTAATACATAAGGAGTAAAAATTCTCATTACAACCATCTGCAGTTTTTTGCAAAGGTTAATGCCTTTAAAGGGATTTTCTTTTTTTGATTAATCCATCCTCCAGTAAATGATGATTACAATTTCTTGATGGAACATTTCCAATACTGTTAAATGGCCATGATAAACCATGATAAAGTGCTCTCATATTTTCTCCTTTTTCTAATAGATAAGAGAGATTTATAAAGAACCTGGTTAAGCAGAGCACTAGTGAGTGGCTATATTAATTGTTTACAAAAGCAAAGAGTTAAGAACTTGCTGTAGTTGGAATAATAAATTATAGGGAGAATGGTTGCATTGCTTAACACTTTTACTAAAAAAATATCTCTATAAACTGGCCCTTTCTTAGGAGACCAAACAACTGCTCTCAGGAGATCAAGTAACTACTTCATCCATGCTGAATTCAACAAAAAATGTATTTTAATATACATACATGATTGCTCTCCAGGTTAGAGTAAGTTCCCCTTCAGTGCCTGCAGCTATAGGAGAACACAGTAGGATTTCCAACTACACCAGAAAACTTTACTATGAAGGTCTCAAACTTTCTCAAAAATCTTTGAAAATTCCCTTTTCCAGTGGGTGAGAGTGATAGCTCAGAAAACATATTTGAAGGTGTTGGGTAAGTGTTAAAGACAGAGTGTGCAGCAAAACAGGAGGTAGCAGAAATCCCAGCATGTTAGATCTGATTCTTGTGTAATTTGTGAGTTACATGCCAACAAAGAGTCTTTTAGGTCTTGGGCTGAATTTGAGGGGCTGAAAGATTCAGAGACAATAGCCATTAAATTTCTATAAATAAATCCAGCTTGTGGGTTTTTGCTATTGCAAAAGAACAAAACAGCAAAAATATTTTCATTTTAAAAACTATGTCATTAATTTTGTGCTTAATTATGCTTATTCAGTTAGTTCCTACGTAATTTAATATTAAAGCTTCAACAGTTATATTTAGGCTTTGTATTGAGTCCTGGGGACCTGGTCTTGATCCTATGTGTTTTAGTGATCAAAAGTCATAAAATTCATCTGGTATCTATGTCCTTAATCTACCCCAATAACAAGATAATGGGATTTGCATTAAAACTCAAAGGAAAGTCTAATCTAAGTGTCATTTTGTCAGTAGTCTTAGAATATACACATTGAGTGTTATGATTCAGGTGGTAACTATTGAATTTATAAAGCTTCTGTAGCTTTTAGGTCTGAGCCCTCTGCTTCACTGAGTTTTTTGTATTTGACTCCAAAGTAGATATTGTGATTGCCTGGAGTCCTTTATAGTAGTATGTAGATGAAGTCTGCTGCTTATGAAAATGTGGTACTGCTAAGCTACCTCAGCCCTGGAAACCTTTGTGTTAAGTGCTGTTCATGAATATGACATGATACAAATTTTTTTCAAGTTACCTTGTGATCAAAACACCTGGTTTAATAGGAAAACTCTTTAATACTTTTAAGAGAGGGCATAAAATGTTGCAGGTTTTCATGACAGAAAACATTTTAATAACTTCCTTGAAATACTTTTTATTTTATTGGCATTTGTGCAAAAATTTGGATGAAGTTAAAAGTACTACTGCATCCTTTGTTTCCCTAATAGTATGCATTTATTTTGCTTTTATGCTTCTATTCATAAAGATTTGATAAAATGAGGAGCAGGACTACAGAAAGTAGGACTAGAGAAACTAGGAATTAGCTTTTTGCCCAGAGTACAAATTGAGGACCAAAACATATTATAAATATGAATTCATCAGTGAAAGTCTAATTGGATCAGGATGTCTCTGAATGCTTGAGACTGGAGACAGTTGCTTTGTTAAACATGTATTTCTAGCTATGTAGATACTGAGACAAAGAGGAGGAAATTTACAATCCATGAATCCATCAATAGAGACAACAAAGTTACATTGATATTTTAACCTCTTTCCCAGTAATTGTGGAGATATTTCCCATATGGCCAAATTTCAGTATGAAACTTCTATCAGTAAAAGTCATCCACATATGCCCAAAATCTCTATAGGTAATAGGACAGTAACATGCAAATGCAAACACAGCCACCAGCAGAGCCAAGCTCCATTACTAACATCGTAAAGAAGAAAACTTGATGAACATATCAAACGTGTTCCTCAGAAAAACAAATATTACTTTTCTGAAGAGAAAAGAAAAAAAGAGAGAAGGCTAACTGAATGAAGAGTTTTGGAGAGGTATTTGTGCTATGGCATGAAGAGGTAATATTTATTATTAATCTATGCCACAATATCTGTAAGTATCTTGGAAGCAGGCTGTAGTGTGACAGTGTAATGAAACGTGTGCTTTGTAGCATCCACGAGCATTGCTGTTCTTCAAGAGGCAGGGAGAGATATACTGCAGAAATTATAATTGGAGAATCTGTCTCTATGGACCAGGAGAGTCTAATTCCACTCAGAGGTCTGCAGGGCACAGCAACCCGTGTATTGAAAACTGCTACTGATGCACCAAATAAGCATTTTTTAAAGTTAAAAGTGTGTGGGAAAAAGAAAAAGATGTCAGTCACTGTGATGACTCAGCAGCCACCCAACAACCAGTAACTAGAAATGTGTGGATCAGCAGTTGAAAGAAGTTTGTGAAATGAAGTTTTATTGGCTCTTCAGAGAAATTCATCTTGCCACAATAGTTTTCTTGTTTATTTTTCTTGAGAAGCTCAGTACTTTGTATCAGATCTGAAAAGAAATTGAACCCACAATCTTCCTTAGCTGAATGACAGTGGCTTTGAAAATTATAATGTCCCTCAGATACAGTACTGCTCGTGTTGTGGCTGGTTACTAGAAACAGTTCTCATGTGAGAATATTTTTCTTGCTTCACAAATGTAAAGTATCATTCCACAGAGACAGATTATGTAGTTTACAGATCTCATTTTGTATTAACTTAATATAAAATTCAATTGTAATTTACTTGAAATTTGGTCTTGGTGCTATCTTTCTGAAATATGGAAAGGTTTGTTATCCTTTTAGTTCCTCCAGGCGCCTAAGATCTTCAGATTTCAGTATGAAGCAGTTATACCATTCATATGCACAAAATCTGACAGGAGATTCTGGCAACTTTATGATAATCTACTAGAAGGAACCAAAAATGTCTCTGAATTTTTGCAGTTATGCAATACAATTTGTGAATTACGAAGTTCTTCTGTTTCAAAGGAATTCAGGTAAAAATCTGGGCAAGAAACTGGCAGTGGTGTTAAATGTCGGAAAATTGCCCAGCCTACTGCTTTCTCTGTACATTCTATGATAGAATCACAGAATTATAGAATGGTTTGGGTTGGAAGGAATCCTAAAGATCACCTAGTTACACCCCCGTACCTTGGGTTGGGATGCCACTTACTAGATTATGTTGCCCAGGGCCACATCCAATCTGGTCTTATGTTCTTTCTTCTCCAAGACTGCATGAAGTTCTAAAGTTTGTAAACAGTTTACAATTAGTAATAATTTGAACTCAGTGAACAAATTTTTCTATTTATAAAAATGTTCAATATTTAATGTCATTCCACGCTTATCTTTCCTTCATATCATAGAAAAATCAATTAAAAATAAAATCTTTACATTCTGGAAAATCCTCTGTAGGAATTTGATATTGGCTGTGAGACTGTTACGTCTGACCAATTAGTCAATTATAATTGATTTGGAAATTGGCATTCTGCACACATTTTTGCCTGTACATCTTCTGTTCATGATGACTTACAGAAGCAAAGCACAAAAAAATAAAAGCAAAATTATATAAAGAATCAAAATAAATTAACAATTTTGCTTATATCCATCTGCATCCATCCAAACAACTCTGTGAGGCAGAGCAAAACCATTTCAAGTTTTAAAAAAACTGAAGAGGGTCTTCAAAACCAAGGAGATTTGTGTGCCATGTACTATTACTCAGATTGTGTGTCTCGAGTTTTGATTTTTTTGTGGATGTAGGAAGGCCACGGAACTTAATACTTGATCAAAAACTTGATCAAATACTAATTCTCTGTTTTCAGTTTTGTCCATCAGCTTCTACATGATTTGCATGATTTTTACAGACATTTGCTTTTTCACTCTTTGACTTTCTTAAAATTCCACCTTTATGTGGAATTCCATTTTACACATCAACATGTGCTGTATGTCCAGTTTTGTGGAGTGCTCTCAAACCATACCAACCCCATATGATCCCCAGCACCACTCCTGAAGCCACAGCACCTTGCTGTATTAGGTACTTGTGGTCTAACAGGCAAGTTGTGTTTTAAAAGAAGAGAGAAGTGCCTCATAAAAACAAACACATTTGATCTTTTCAACTATTTTTGGTTTGTGTCAATCTTCTATGGCCCTAGGCAACACAGGCAAAATGCCAACCTTGGCAATCTTTTCTGACACTCTAATATGCCAAGTTCTGGCAGCAGCACATTTTTATCAGAATTGTTTTCCAGCCTCAGTAAACTGCTTCAAATGCTGGTGTGCCTGCTATGGATATGACATCCGTAGAGACCACAGTGATTGCAATCAAAAAATAGTGGAGAAAATAGAAAGAGTTAGTGTCAGTTCTGATTCTCGCTATCCCTTTCATCATGACAATAAATTAATACGGCTCAGCTTGTGCTCTGGTAAGCCTTTTCCATAAGAACAAGGTATTAGAATTCCAGTGCTTAACATTCACAGTGAAATATTCTAGTGTTACAAATGTAGTGGAAGTGTAGTAGGAAATGCAAAAAAGGATGTGTGTGCAATGTCATGATAAGAATGTACATGCTCAGGGGAGTCAAGGAATTCAAAGTGATGATTCTCACAGGAATTTTAACTTAGTTGTCTTTCACCTTGCAGAGAATTTTCTAACACTCCCTTTGGCAGCTGTTTCTAGGTTTATGTGTGGTGTGGATTTTGCATTTGTCATGGGAATCATAATTTTTAATTTCTTGATGTTTCGGCAAGTGTGTTTTCTTAACCTAATGTTACAAAAACATTATTTTTAAAGGATGCTTTTAGTTTTATTTTCCGTTTTTGTTTGTTTGTTTGTTTTTAGAGAGAATGTTTTTCTTCCTTGATAAATGTAAACATGTAAATTGTGATGTGTAGTGTCATAAAGATGATGGCATGGCGTTTAAGGTTTTTAATAACTGGTTAAGCATGTAATCAGTAACCTAACAACATCTGTGTTTTCATAATGGTAAGGTTTGATCAAAAGTTCTGAAGAGACAAGGAAATCGTTTTGATTATGTTACATGCATTTCAGCATTTTCCAGCATGCCAGGGTGCATTTTCTATGTGTTTAGTATCTAATGCAATACCCAGAGAGCCTTTGTCGACTTTATAGAACTGGATCAGTACTTGAAGCCTTGACTTTATAGAATCTTAAGCATATTGTAATCCATTTGCATTGGAGCATTAAGTCAGGACTTTTATAAGCATCCTGTTCTACATAGGTCAATAGATGTTCTAGAATATGTTGGTTTTATGTGTTAATGCATTTGTTTATCTGCTACTTCCAAACTCACTCATGTATGAAATCTTCCCATTTGACTATATATATACAGCATTTGAAACTTGCCAAATAACTCTTTTTTAGACTAAGCAGTATGCAAAAATGCCAAGGACACTTTCTTTATATTATAAAAGGCATTTTTTTAAATGAAAAATAGCCACATTTTACTTTATTAGTCATGAAAGGTGGTAAACCGCAGACTGAGCACAAAAGTGAAAAAGGCAGTTCAGACGGTATTTTTACTTCAAAAAAAATAAAAAAGAACTCAAAATAGGATTTGGCACAAAACTGCATCTATGCTTATATTTTCTTTTCAGTTTGCTATGAAAATATGACCTTTTCAATGTTTTCTCCTTGGGAGGAGGCTCTTATCCCATGTTTCCTTTCCAGCAGAGATTAGTGCACTACTGCATCCTTCCCCTAAAAGAAGCCAGCAGCAGGACCAGACATGATTTCTTCCTTCACTAATCAGTACGGCACCATGCCTTCACCTGGACTCAGAGAGAAACAAGTTTATTCTTTATACCCCAGGACAGTAGTCTCAATGTAGAACACAAAAGTTAGAAGTTTACTGCAGAGCCTACACTAATACACTGCAAGGCACAGTTGTCTAATTTCTCAAGTGAGAGTTGGCCATCAAATTTTTAGGAACTGCTTTTTTAAGGCTCAGTAGAGAAGAAATAATGTTCTTTACTCTTAGTTCCAAATATCAGTTGTTATTGGACATTCTTGTTTGTGAGGGGACTTCAACAGTGCAAGATGAATGGACCATTCAGTGATTTTCTGCTTTAATGAGCTGTCTCTCCTTCCCTGAAGGAGAATGTCTTGTTGCTATACAGTCATGAAAAGTACATCTGGAACAGTAAAATACAGAGCAAAGCCACACATACTTCTGCCTCTTCTCTCTGTCCCCCTCCCCCATCCCCCTGAATGAAAACAAAAGGAGATAGTGAAATACTAATGCACTGTGATATAACTCTACTAAAGCTGTTGAATGTCACAAGCAGGTGAAACAGGTTGCTGTTTTCATATATTGTGCTGAGGGGGGATAGAAAATGGTCTGTTAGTCTTTGTTGGTAATCTTCTGTACAGTCTCAGATGCTGCTGACTAGTAAATGACCTATTTTATGGTAACAACATTTACGGCAAAGTTGTTGAAACTATTATATCCATTCACTATCTACTTAGTGAAAACAGCTGAAATTTTCTGTGGAAAGGTGTTTTCCCTTGGCTTTTTAGTTAGAACTGGAGTCCTTTAACATTTCTCAAATCTGCTTTTAAGATGCGAATATGACTCTTGTAATCATAATCCTTTGTCAGATATATCAACTTCAAAAATTCTGTTTGACCTTAAAGACAGAATTAGGGCTTGATTCATAATTTGTGTACATCTTTCTTTTCACATTTACAAAACTAGGAATGTAAGAAAATCTTGAAATAAGAGTTTTTATGAGAATACCTTGCAGCAAATAAAAAGGAATAGGTGTTATAACTCTAAGAAATTTCTCATTTATAAAATACCAGCAGTGAACAAAAATAAATATAGGTTTCAGTTATCCCAATGTAAAACACAAGAAAGTAAGCTTTATAGAGAAATTCTCTGTAGCATTTCAGACTGGGGACATGGGAGAGCCTTCCTCTTTTTCATGGTTTAATGCCTACCAGCAAGAAAGCCCTGCACAGCCACCCACTTAGTCCACCCTGGTGGGATGGGGAGAGAAATGGAAGAATAAAAGGGAGGAAGCTCATAGGTTAAGGCAGATTAACAGGTAAAGCAAAAGCTCCACACACAAACAGAGCAAAACAAGGAATCCACTTCCCATGGGCAGGCAGATTTTCAGCTGTGTCCAGGAAAGCAGGGCTTCATCATGCACAATGGTGATTGGTAAAACAACCACCATCACAAAAAAATGTCCTCTCTTTCTTCTCTCAGCTTAATATGCTGAGCATGATTCCATATGTTACAGAATATTCCTCTAGTCAGTTGTCTGAGCTATGTCCTCTCTCAACTCATTGTGCACCCACAGCTCACTTGCTGTGTGCAGAAAAGTCTTTGACTCTGGGCAAATAGTGCTCAGCAATAGCTAAAACATTCTGAATTAGAAACAGTTTTCCGCACAAATCCAAAACACACCCTACACTGGCCACTATGAAGATAATTTATTCTATTCCAACCGAAACCAGCACACTAGTACATTTTAACACAGCTTCTGTGTAGCTGCTATTTTATCTCTGAAGATGCTGTTCTTGCAGTACTTCTCCAGGGTTATTTAGAAAAGGCAATCTTTACTAATCAATCTGCCCATAGCTGACCTAATATCTGTCGATGCTAATCTACCTGGAGGTCTATGCACATCTCTGAGCCTGACCTTTCCAATTCCTCCTTTTCGCAAGTTGCACTACCACCTCATAGGTTTGCAACAGAAAGACAACCTAATATATAGTTTTCATAAGTAAATATATTCTATTTCTGAAAATAAATAATTTTTAGTTTCTAATGTGCTGTAAATGTGGTGAGATGAAAGTGGTTTAGGCTGAGGAACAACTTGGTGTAGAAAACCCTTAACTTGTGGTAATGTCATACTTCTAGAAAAAAAAATTAACTCTTGATGTGTGACTTGGGATAGGCTTAGGACATCAAACCTGCATATCTTTAATTACATCACTACTACAGGTCAGCTGTTCTTGTGATCCTCAATAATTTTCTTCTACTACTGAAATAACGCTGTGAGCCCTGAGTAATGGTGCAGTGCAGGTTGCTGTAGAGGCCAGATATAAGTGTGAATTACAAGATGTACAGCCTGTGCCATACTGTGCCAAAGCTAAAGGTGCATCTGGCTTTGTAGCATCTGTTCATGTAGGCAGTGACCAGATGACTAGAAATATCTAAAAGGAGCATACAGTGATGCCTACTCAGAACACATCTTTACTCTCCAACAGTTTAGAGCTCAAGGACTGCCTCTGGCTGAGGATGTAGAGTGGTACTGGTATGATACATGGACAGAGCTGGAACAAGCTGGATGACTGAATTTTCCGGATGGATGATGGAAATGATGACCAGTTGAACAGAAGTTCGACTCCAAAGCAAATAATTTCTCATGCAATGAGATTTAATATAATTAAAATATTGAATTTCATATTGTTTCCACTGTTATATGTGATAAAGTTAAATAGACTAACAACAGGGTCTACAGAGACCTTACTTAAGCATAACTAAAAAAAATAAAACAGTTTCTGAAAAAAACCCCACAATAATTTTATATTTAACCAATGAGTAATTTTGATAAACACAACAATAAAACTTAATTGCTTGTTTTTCTTTACACTGGTTGTCTTTTTAACATAATAAGCTGACTCCCATTTGTATTCCATGTTGATGATAGCACTGCAGTTAGACTGTCCTCCTGCCAACACAGTGCACACTTAGGAGAAACCTGGAACATGGAAATGTCAGCTCCGGGCTTGACAATTAAAAATAAATATTCTCTGGTAAGTCCCAACTGTTGCAGACTGTTCTGTAAACTAAAATCAACACCTCTACTGTGGAATACTCCATTAAAATAGTCATTAAGGTCCATCTTTATCAAAATTCTCATCTGAGCTGATATTGGCAAGGGTTATAACGCATATCTGTAAAGTTTCTGGGAAATTAGATTTTTGAAAACCTTGGCACTTGAAAGGGTCTTTGCCCATGAGTATATTTGAAGAATTAGCCTACATGCCCATGAAAAAAGAGCTGAACTAGTGAGAAGCAAGAAAATATTTGGGAATAGAGAAAGCATTAAATGTTCTCTAGTTTATTTCATTATTCTACATTTTAATTGCTAAGATAATTAAAGGAAGAGAAACATTTTCATGGTTTTTTTGCAAGGAGAAGACTACTTTGGTTTGGCTGTTTTGCATAAATGAGAAATTCCCAACAATGATGCTCTGAAAGCTTTCATGACACTGGCTTGATGGAGTTCAAGTGGATATGTACAGGTATTCACTGATTTTAGATATTGTGTTTGATTTCCTACCTCACTTAGTTCCAGCAATCTTTTCCATGGTCAGAGCTTGGGAACTTGCAACCTGCAATAAAACATGAAAAGATCTTATTGCTTGCCACACCTGTGAGCCTCATTTTCCTTCAAGCCCTGCAATTTAACCTGCAGTTTAACCTGGAAAATCAGTCTGTAGCTGTGTACAGAAGCTGAAAGGCTTGTAGTGAGCCTAAGTACTCGTCCTCCCATTGCAGACTTGATGTATGCCGTACATTTTCCCCTGCCAGCAAGAGCAACAGTCTCTAGTTGATTGCTCTGAGTGTTGTTACTGCAGACTTCCTAAATTTTTCTATGAGATAGCACTGACTGCTGAAACATCATTAAACCTTTACATGCAATCTGTTAGCACCTTATTTGAAGTTTTCTGAAGTTGTGAGACCCTTTTGGTATCCCCTGCACCTGTGTGACCTGCGCATTTGGTAGCTGCTCAGTTCCTGAAGGGTGGGGAATGACAGTCATTGGCTGATGCCGTAAATATGCTCTTGGTCCTGGAGGATCTGAGCTTCTGCCAGAAATTACTAGTTTCCTGGCTAGTGTAGGCACTTTCAGCTACTAATCAACAGTAGGTTTTCACTTCCCTGCTATGGAGAGAACTGAAATACTGGTTAATAATCTTTTTCTAAGGAAGTTGTGCTTTGTTCTGATTATGCTACCCCATGGCCAGTACTAAGAAAAAGATGGGCCTTCCCTTCCCTCTAGACTTGCCTGCTTGTTGCACTGGCACTTGAGAGCGTATGACTGTGTGATGGCTTACACCAAAACTAGCCCTCCAAAAACCAGATTTCAGTAGACTGATGTGACTCGTTGCATGGCTCCATTTACTGTCAGGGCAGATGAAAAGGAGGAAATTGCAATCTGAGGCCATGGGAAAGAGGATCATTCTTTTTGGCAGCAGGAGAATTTTGCGTTGGCTTAAACCATCAAGAAATGAGCCCTTCAGAACTTGTGATCCTCTCTGAATCATTTCTAAGCTCTCAGGGGACACACAGCTCACAGATTTAAAGCACAGTTGGGGAAGAGAAAAGAACAGATGTGACATGATGAAAACAAACAATGGAAGGGTGGTTCAGTAGGCATGGATGGTTTAATGTCTCTTGGAGAATCACCTGTAGGATTACTGTGAACCTGAGACTACTTTAACTTCTGCAAACAAACTTTTAAATTAAGCTGGCGGGTCACCTGTGCATGTTCCTCCCTTTTTCCAGACACTTTGCCATGACTCTTGTTCTTGGATAGACAATCACAGAATTACAGAACGTGCTGAGTTGGAAGCACATTCCACAAGGATCACTGAGTCCAACACCTAGCCCTGCACAGGAATGCAGAGTCACAAGAGTACCCAAGAGGCCCCAGAAATCACAACAATAAAGAGTCACACCATGTACCTGAGAGTATTGTACAAATGCTTCTTGAACTCTATCAGGCTTGGTGCTGTGACCACTTCCCTGGAGAGCCTGTTCAGTGCCCAAACATCTGCTAAGTGAAGAATCTCTTTCTAATATCCAACATAAACCTCCCCTGACAAAATTTCAGGCTTTTCCCTTGGGTCCTGTCACTGGTCACCACAGAAGAGATCAGTGCCTGCCCCCCCTCTTCCCCTTACAAGGAAGTTGTAACTGCAGTGAGTATCCTCCAGGCTGAACAGTCCAAGTGTCCTCAGTCGCTCCTCATGTGGCTTCTCCTCAAGGCCCTTCACCATCTCCTTTGCCCTCCTTTGGACTCTCTGTAATAGCTTAATATCTTTCTCATATTGAAGTGACCAAACCTGCACACGGGACTTGAGGTGAGGCTGCACCAGTGCAGAGCAGAGCAGGACAATCCCCTCTCTCAACCAGCTGGTGATACCTTGCCTGATGCCCCCAGGACATGGCTGGCCCTCCTGGCTGCCAGAGCACTGCTGACTTGTGTTCAACTCGCCATTAACCAGGACCCCAGGACCCTTTCCACAGCACTGCTTTCCAGCATCTTCTTCCCCAGTCTGTAGGAACAGGATCCAGGGTTACCCCATCTCAGGTGCAGAATCTGGTACTTTTCCTTTCTGACCTTCCTATGGTTGGTGATTGCCCAGTCCTCTAATTTGTCCAGGTCTCTCTGCAGGGCCTCCCTGCCTTGGAGGGAGTCAACAGCTCCTCCCAGTTTTGTGTCACCTGCAAACTACTTAGTATCCCCTCCAGTCCTGCATCCAAGTCATTTATAAAGATGTTGCAAAGGAGAGGGCCTAAGATGGAGCCCTGTGAACCCCACTAGTGACAAGTCCCCAGTCTGATGTTACCTCATTCACTGTTACCCTCTGTGTTTGAATCATGAGTTATTTGCTTCCCCCCTACCTGATGTGTTTATCCAGCTGTGTGCTGGACGTTTTGTCCAGAAGGAGAGACAATGTCGAAAGCTTTACTGAAATTCCAAAACTGGATTCCATCAACTGGCTTCCCTTGATCAGCTAGTACATTCCTCTTTAACCAAAAAGCTAAGTAAGTAATTACTACTGGTTTTGTTGCTGATAAAAAGTAACTTTATTTGATGTCTATATGTGGCAAGACTGCATGCTCAGGGCAGTTTGACAGGGCAGACTGTCCCGTTCCAACAGCAAGAGAATTTTTTTAGTGGAATATTTCTATAATCATGGAATTTTGCCCTGATATTTTTCCAGCCATTACTGGAAAGAGTTAAAGTGTCTTATCTCTTGCATTCCTCTGCAGTGTCTGACTTTGTATAGAACATCTGTCATTTGGTTAGTCTTTATTACCATTCATATTGAAGGCAATGATGAATTGCTGTTTCAATGTCTTCATCAGATTGCACAGATATGTTCTTTGAGCATCTACCCATTTATTCTCAAAGGACTATCTGGATGATTTAATTGATCTAATATAGCACAATGGCATGTGTCAATCTACAAGCCAGCCCTTTCTTAGTATCTCACTCCTTTTAATTTGGCTTTAGAGAATGCTACATAATGAATGAGTAATAACTACCATACCTCCTGACTGTATAGATGTATTAATTGAATCACTGTGTCTATTAGGATCTCAAGCTCTTTCACAGAGTTAAGAAAGCAATATGCTTTTCTTTTTAAAAATAACTCTGTATTTACTAAATAATTCAGGAAAATTTTTGCAACTGTTGCTGCAGGCATGTCTGGTTTTATGTCACCTCTCATGGTGATTGAATTTGTGCTAACACAGTTTTCGGTTTATGTATGATATAGTCCTACTATATGGCATATTTGTTGGATGCAACTTCTTTTATAGGCTTTTGCCTAACCTTTACAGATGGGCATCACAGTAATTCTTTTTGATAGAAACTTTGTTTCAGTTTCAAGAAGTAATAGTGAAACCAGCATTTAATCTTTTTTTCTATTTTTAAAACTGTTCTTGGTATGAAATAAGAAATTTATATTTTAGTATCAGATTAAAATCCACAGGGTCTGGATGTCAATCAGACTCAGTTAACAGGACCTATTTTGAGCTTTCTTCAGAAAGTCTGTGTCTGCAATAGGGGATTAATGTTATGGCTAGTAGCCAGCAGAGAGTTGAAACTAACACTAAGCTGAATTTTGTTTATATCTTTATGCAATACTTCTGAAACATGGAGTATGAGTCTCTTCAGCATAGCAGTATAAAGAAATCTTTTTTTTTTTTTTTTTTTTTTTTTTCCCCTGAGGTATTCCCCAGACAGACTTCCCTCTGGTTGGCTTCTATTATCTTCTTTGCAGCTTCTATTACATTTCCCCTTCACCTAGCATGCTCTCTGTACTTAAAGTTGCAGCTGATATAGCTTAGTGTCCTTCCACATGAGATAAAGACTTTTGTTTCCAGGTTATTCTCAGATGGTTGGGGGAAATAGTGAACCGTAAATCAGCCTCAAAGTCTAATGAAACTATTAGATTTTTTTACTCTAATCCAGTATTTTTCATTTAGACTCCACAGATGGCTAAATAGTCTGGTTTTATAATTTTCTTTAATTTGATCCAATTTTGTGTCCTTAGAAATCACAGCAGACTGCCCATTGCACATTTACAGGGCCATTTCTCTGATCTTTGTACTCCCATGCTCTAGTGGAGATCTCAGTGAAGGTTCTCAATCCAGCAGGGCTTCTATCAGTGAAGATGGCCTGTAGCATTATTTCGCTTGGCAGCATTTTGAGTTGTCCACGGTTTTGTGTTTGAATGTTTAGAATCTGTGTGCAGATTTAGAGAATTTATTTTTACTCTATCATACAAAAGCAACTACAAAAACTTAAGCAAGACAACGTTGACAAACATTACACCAAAATGTTCTTATTTTAACAGAGTGACCTCTAATTCTTCAGCCTCAATTTTGAATCAAGAAATAACTGCAGCTGGAATTTTTAATCTGCAAATAATTGCAGCTACATTTTACAGAACTTAGCCTGATTACAGTTCCCACAGAGCTATGGTGAAATGTGAGTTGCATGTAGCTCTGCTTCTATTAAGGTGTCTGAGTTTATCATGCATTTTTTTCTGATCCAGATGATTCTGAAGATTTACACTGTTCAGGCGTATTCTGATGAAATGGTATATCTTAAAAACACACCAATTTTTTGAAAATAGTTTTTTTCACAGTAATGTAAACATTTTAGCAAGCATAATTGAGAATATTTCTATTCTCTAGGGTTGAACTTTTGATTAAAATTAGTGGGGTAGGCCAAGAGAGAGCTGCTATCTCATAGTGCACCAATGTGGAGAAAGTATGAAAAGGAACTAAAAATGAGTCGTCCCCATATTGGTGGCTCCTGGAGATATCAGCTCTTCTGGATGTTTTGTTCTCATTTTGTTTTACAACCTCTCTAACAGAGAAACAATGTGTTCCAAAAATGGTGGGGCTGAAATAAGCAAGCTACTCTCTCCCATGTTTTACACTTTTTAAAATGAAAAGTTTGGATAACAATAATAAGGAAAATACCAGTGAGATGTGCAGGTGTACCAGCAAGGTGAGAAGAAAAATCAAAATAAAATCCTGGCCATGTTTCCACACGTTTTAATGCTTCTTTCTTGTGCTACTCAGTTATGTAATTTAAGAACTTAAGGTTATAGAGATGACAAGAGAGTCATCTAGAGTCCTGAATTAGGCAAACTGATTTAGATTCACTGAAGCTGATTTTTGTTGCTCTAAATCTCTTTGCTCTATGCTGCTAAATCAGCAATCTCCAAAAACAGGAATAATAGTTCCAGTCCACAGTACCTCCACTCTACAGCTGAACATTGTAGCACTAGTAACAAGCTTTGCATTGTGTCTGAAAGAGCTGTTTGTGTTTAATGGTCAGACTGTTTGCTGAAGTACCATAACAGTAGGTTCTTGATAAAGCTATGAATTCTAAGCTGCTACACTCTTATTTTAGAGTAATACCAACAACTCTGATTAGTTGAGTATGAAACTGGAGGTGGTTTGTCAGGAAACATCAACTGCATTTTGTGTCCTGTAGTCTGCCTTGAGATTGTAGAACTCTGTTTGTTTTTCTTAGTATTGTTTGTGGTTGTATGTGGTACTTTTTTGCTCTACCTATACATGACTCACATGAATTTTCAGAAGTGAGAATAGCTTTGTCCGCTAAATAATTTGTAAAAACCTCCTTCACACTTGATTGTGTTCATCCTTCAGTCAAATTCACTGCTGTGACACTCTTAATTTCTTGGCTGAGGCAATAGATTGAGATATTATCCTCTATTCAGTTTATTTTTATGGATTGGAGAATGAAACCATAGTGTCCCATTTTTTTTTTCCAAATAATAACTTCTGAACATAAATGTAGTGCAGATGGTACATTCCAGGCATAAAAATGTGCAGGATATGATTAGTATGAATGTTCCCTAAGAACTTTTCATCCTCATATAACAATCATTATAGCTTACCTTACCTACCTAGTCAATAGGTAATTCTCACGGGGTCTTTGGTTTTGTTTTGCTATATCTGATAAAGTTCTTTTCCACTGACTGGATTTCTTGTTGACATTATTCAGTGCATTGCTTCTTCTTGATTTTTTTTTCCTTAACTAATGGTCACATGTTGTCTTTGAAGTAGTCATTGAAATCTACCATTTGCCAGCAAGTACCATGTGAATTTTACAAATCAGCTTAGTCATCTGTCTTGTAGAAAGTGAGAATGCAAAAGTGAATATTTTGCTTAGAATGGTTTCTTGCATAGCAGGTGCAGGAAGAATGACATATTGCTGTGGATGATGCAGTCTTGTGACTGATGAGCTCTCTAAACTCAAGGAATTTTGATATCAGAGTATTTTTATCCATTTTTATCTTCAAAGGATCTTCAGTCTTCAGAATACAAGAGAAAGTTTTACTGCCTGAGGTCTGGGCAGTCGTTTATGGCATTCAGCTGCTGGGACTTCCAATGTTTTGTTCCTTAAGAGAGCAAACTATGATATTTTGTAAGGATGAGTGTAGGAATACACTCTTTGTCCTGCAGGGTAGTATGATAGTACCTTATATTACCTTACACTCAAGACTCTACAGATGTTGATTGCAAAGCAAAAAATCTATTGGGATCTGAGTTTGACACTTCCAGATCTTAAAATAAGCTTAACACAGATGTATTAGCTTTTTAATCATGCATATCTTGAAGTATCCCTCTGGACAAAATGTAAACACATAATGTGGTGGGTGAGCAACTGGCTCATGGGTCGAGCACAGAAGGGTAATAGTGATTCAGATAACATCAGAGTGACAACTTGTCACTGGTGGGGTTCACAGGGCTCCATCTTAGGCCCAGTGCTCTTCAACATCAATAAGGTCAATAAGGAAAAGTGCCAGATTCTGCACCTGGGATGGGGCAACCCTGGATTTTCATACAGATGGGTAAGGAGATACTGGAAAGCAAGTGCTGTGGAAAGGGATCTGGTCAATGAATACGAGTAAGCAGTGCCCTGGCAGCCAGGAGGGCCAGCTGTGTCGTGGGGGCATCAGGCAAAGCATCGCCTGCTGGTCGAGGGAGGGGATTGTTCTGCTCTTCTCTGCACTGGTGTGACCTCACCTCAAGTCCTGTGGGTGGGTTTGGTCACTTCAATATAAGAAAGATATTAAGCTATTACAGAGAGTCCAAAGGAGGGCAAAGGAGATGGTGAAGGGCCTTGAGGAGAAGCCACATGAGGAGCGACTGAGGTCTCTTGGGACTGTTCAGCCAGGAGAAGAGGATACTGAGGGGAGACCTCATTCCAGTCTACAACTTTCTCGTGAGGGGAAGAGGAAGGGCAGGCACTGATCTCTTCTCTGTGGGAACCAGTGACAGGACCCAAGGGAAAGGCTTGAAGTTGTGTCAGGGGAGGTTTATGTTGAATATTAGAAAGAGGTTCTTCCTGCAGAGGATGTCTGGGCACTGGAAGAGGCTCCTCAGGGATGTGGTGGCCTGATAGAGTTTAAGAAGCATTTGTACAGTACTCTCAGGTACATGATGTAACTCTTGGGGATGGTTCTGTACAGGGATAAAGTGTTGGACTCAGTGATCCTTGAGGGTCCCTTCCAACTCAGCATGTTGTGTCATTCTGTGAAGTGGAAGTCCCTATATCTACATGTCATGGTGTTTGGGTGTCTGCTGAAACTGTATTTATTCTATCTGACCTCTTTTATTGGTCATTATTGGCTCTATCAACACTGTTTTGTGGAATTCTGTGGGATATGTGTAAACAAAAGAGCTATACAAATGTATACAAGTGTAGTATGATGACACTGCTTCTGTGCTGATTTTGGCACAATAGCATGCCAGTTGGGGGAAGGCAAAGGCTAATATTCAACAGATGGCAAAGTCCTAAACCCTATAATAATGGCTGCAGTTATTTTCATTACTGTCATTTGGTGACACACACAATTTTTGGAAGAGACCTGAACTGGGTAATCATAGGAAATAGACTCCAAAGGACCAGATGCACTTCAAACGCTTAAAAATGGTGACGGATGTTCAGGCTGACTGCCACTGCTGTCCATATTCCAGGTATATTTACTGCTGAGGACTGCAAGCCACACTGCTGTCATACACAGGGCTAATGTTTTTCATTCTGTAGTAACGAGGAACAAAACATAAAAATTGGCATCTGTTGTATATATGTAAATTATTCTATATTGTTTATATGTCTGTATACTGTTCTCACATACACAATAGCATATTATTTTTCAAAATTTTCTATATGAAGATAAAAGCAGAAAGATTTTTTATGGAAGTCTAAAGAATTGAAAAAAACCCACAAGCTTGTCTGATTGGTCCCGACAAAAATCATACCAGTTTATGTGAATAAATGCATCTGATGATTATACCTCACAGTTTAACAGGTTAAAGATATTTTTGTTGTTCTAGCTTAAGAAGCCTGTGAACTGTTTGCTATTACCCTTATAGAGGACTTCCATTTAATAATTTGAAGGTTTTTAAAAGTTATTTAGAACTTCATGATTTTTCTTTCTCAGATTTGAACCATAAAATTATGATAATCTGTGCTCTGGTACAAAAAAGATATTGGTTTTTAGAAAATTAATCAGATCACTTTTGAATATTCATATAAATACTTTGCATTGGTGAAAAAATAGTTCTTGTTGGTTGTCTGGGGATTTAGGAGTGACTTAATTTGACCCAATTTTAAAAAAAGACCAACAAAGTAGGCCTTTTTTCTGAGCTATTTATTACAGCATCTATAATCATGATACATTCACAGGCTTTGACACAGTTTGTATTAACAGGGGCATGCAGTGAATCCTTCATGTTTATTTTATTTTTCTAAAAAAAGAAAAAGAAAGTAAAATCATTTTCCTTTATTTAGCAATTCTGAACAAGCTTTCAAACACTACAACAAAGCCAAAATATTTCACACCTACCATCAGTGATCTAGCACTTAATATTAAGACAGCTCCTACTGTGACATGTTTTAAACTGTTTCTTCCCTCTGCTGGGCTAACAACATAATAGGGATCAGGAAAACAGTTCGAAATGTGGCATTGCTAAAATCTCTGAAAAAAATTCTCGGTTAAGCCCTCTTATGACCTTACCTTCTGTAATTGGTGCAAAGCAGATTGAGAGAACTTGGAGCAAAAAAACCTTATTAAATCAGACTGCTCTTTTGTCAGCTGATGTTGAGCTACTTATTTGAGGTCCTTGGTGCAAATCCTGATGTATTCATGGCTTCTATAAAATGGAGCATTGAAAAAGCCATAAACAAGTGGGGAAATCCATAAATCAACCTGACTGGGAAATTGAAATTATAACAAGACTTTTACAAATGTCCTAATAAAAGGAGAGGTTGGTGTGGTTTTTTCTTTCTTTCTTTCTTTTTTTTTTTTTTTTAACTCTGCATCCTTGAAATGTATATGGAGCACATGGATCAGGAAAGGATTTTCTTATTTTTACAAGCAGGTTGTGTATTGCTCTGCAATATTAAGACCACTGGTATCTGTAGAAAAATCACTCCCAGAGTTTTCAGTGCATCGCAGATCAGGTTCCCTTAATTTTAAGCCCCCTGCAGAATTAAGCTAGACATCCTCTGAGGCTAGCCTTTCAAACTTATATGCAGCTCATCAGGAAAGACAGAATCACAGAATATGCCAAGTTGGAAGGGACCAACAAAGATCATCGAGTCCAGCCTTTAGGCCTGCACAGGACCATCCCCAAGAGTTACACCATGTGCCTGAGAGTACTGTACAAATGCTTCTTAAACTCTGTCAGGCTTGGTGCTGTGACCACTTCCCTGGGGAGCCTGTTCAGTGCCCAAACCTCCGCCAGGTGAAGAACTTTTTTTAATATCCAACCAAAACTTCCCCTGACACAATTTCAGGCCTTTCACTTAGCTCCTGTCACTGGCCCCACAGAGAAGAGATCAGTGCCTGCCCCTCCTCTTCCCCTCACGAGAAAGTTATAGACTGGAATGAGGTCTCCCCTCAGTATCCTCTTCTGGCTGAACAGTCCAAGAGACCTCAGTCGCTCCTCATGTGGCTTCTCCTCAAGGCCCTTCACCATCTCCTTTGCCCTCCTTTGGACTCTCTGTAATAGCTTAATATCTTTCTTATATTGAAGTGACCAAACCTGCACACAATATCCAAGATAAGGCCACACCAGTGCAGAGAAGAGCAGAACAATCCCCTCCCTCTACCAGCAGGCGATGCTTTGCCTGATGCCCCCAGGACATGACTTGCTCTCCTGGCTGCCAGGGCACTGCTTACTCTTATTCAACTTGCCATTGACCAGGACCCCAGGACCCTTTCCACAGCACTGCTTTCCAGCATCTCAGTTCCTAGTCTGTGTGAACATCCAGGGTTGCCCCATCCCAGGTGCAGAATCTGGCACTTTTCCTTTCTAACCTTCCTATGGTTGGTGATTGCCCAGTCCTCTAATTTGTCCAGGTCTCTCTGCAGGGCCTCCCTGCCTTGGAGGGAGTCAAAAACTCCTCCCAGTTTTGTGTCACCTGCAAACTACTTAGTATCCCCTCCAGTCCTGCATCCAAGTCATTTATGAAGATGTTGAAGCATATTGGGCCTAAGATGGAGCCCTGTGAACCCCACTAGTGACAGATTGTCAGTTTGATGTCACCCCATTCAAGATTACCCTCTGTGCTTGACCTGTGAGCAACTACTCACCCATCACATGATGTGTTTATTCAGCTGTGTATTGGACTTTTTCTCCAGAAGATCCTGTGAGAGATAGTACTGAAAGCTTTACTGAACTCCAAAAAGATTACATCATCTGGCTTCCCTTGATCAACTCAGTGGTTTACCTTGTCATAAAAGGAAATTAGTTTTGATAAGCAGCACTTCTCTCTCATGAAGCTGTGCTGTCTGTGACTGATGACTGTGTTGGCTTTCTGGTGTTTTCCAAAACTTTCCAGAAAAATCTTCTTTGTAACTTTACCAGGCACTGAAGTGAGACTAACAGGCCTGCAGTTTCCAGGATCCTCCTTCTTCTCCTATTGAAAACTAGGACAATGTTCGCCAGGTTCCAGTCAGCTGTGACTCTCCAGATTCCCAAGACCACTCAAAAATAATTGAGAGAGGTTTTGTAATGACATCAGCCAGCTCCTTGAGGATTCTAGGATGAATCTTATCAGGCCACATAGATTTGTAGGGATCCAACTGGAACAGCAAATCCTGTACAATTTCAAGGCTGACTGGAAGTTGATCATTCTCATAGTCATGGTCCTCCAGCTCAGGTCACTGAGACCTCCTTGGTCCATCATCCGTGTTGAAGAGAGAGGCAAAGAAAGTGTTAAACACCTCTTGTCTCTAGCCCAAACGTATGGAATATTGTAGCCACAGGTGTGGGATCAGGACTCAGGAGTTTAGGATTTGTTTCTGTGATGTTCCTTGTACACTGAGAACATTAATTTTGCTCTGGATTATAATTTTAAGTATCTGCATCAATCCAGGATGGGATGCTGTGTGTTGGAAGAACAGAATTCCACATTTCTGTCCCTGTCCAACATGCTGTCTGCTTCAGGGGTGGAGAGGGAAATATTTTGCTGATTGAAAAATTAAAATATCTGTTTCAGAACAAAGGAACAAAGACCCAAATGGCCTAGGTCTGAAGTGGTACTAGTACATGGGCTTTGCCTCCTTACTTGAAGCAGTTTACTCCAGGTTATGAGGAAGATTCTTTCTTCCCTTAAAACACTGTGGAACTCTACATTCCAAGTTTCAGTCTTAATAAATCTGCATGCAGTTCTGCCACCTTTACTCAATCTGGGTGGTCCCAGAGTAAGATGATGCTCTGTGATCCTGCACTCAGTGACAGCAGCAAATTTTAAATCTGTATTGAATGCTGAACACAATTTAGAGTTTTGTGTATGACTTCATCCTCCAGCTGTGCGATAGGATAAATGATACTCCTTTCATTTTAAAATATTCTGAAGATGAATAAATGATTGTAAACTGCTTGACTACTGTTGCTGTTGTCTGTGTTAAATAAAAAGCCAGTCACCCAACCGACCTGACACAGGGTAAGGCCATCACAAAAACACCAGCCAACCATTCAAACAAACACTTCTCCCAACTTATCTGAATAGGTCTGAACCTCCAAAGTGTTGTGGGCAAAGGTTATGTACAAATTTTATCTGAAATCTTTTCTTTTCCTGGACTTAATGAGTACCTTTGAGCATTGCAGTCAAGAAAACATTCCATCTGATGACAGCTTTTGTATGAATAAGAGAAAAGGATATTTTAAAAGAACTTCATGCTCAAATGGTAGGAATTATTTTTGTGGTTTTTTATTTGTTTGTTTCATACTCTGCTAGTCTTGAATCACTCTAGAAGCACAGTTTTACATTGTACAGGTCCAAAACAAATTAAAAATGGTCATTGGGTCACTATTGCTATCAGTTATTGTCATTGCTAATTATTCTGACTCTATATAAACCGTGATATTATTATTGTTATGGACAACCTGCTGGCCTTTGGTCCTATTTTTTAAGACATTGACATAATTACAGATTTACTTACTGCAGTAGCAGACACAAAGTTAAAAGCATAAGTAATTGTCATGTTGATACTGGAAGCCAAAGGCTGAAAGTGAAAATCAGTCTCTGTTCTTTTAATTTGTATTTTTGAATAGGATAAAAATCGCCTTTATCCTCAGAGGAAGTGTGTGGGAGCCACACTAAAGTCATCCAGAGGAACCAGCTTAGATTCTCAGAGGTAATTAAGAGCTCCAAGTCCTGTTTTGATCCTTACAGACTCAATGCAATCAACAGGAGTTCAGGAGACTGGAGCACTGTTGTGGAACTGGTTCATTTGGTGCAATTTGATTCTGAGCTTACTTCAAAAACTTATCAGCTGAAAACAAACTAATACTGAGGCAGTGCATAAGAACATCCTTTCCCTTAGGCAAGATTAAAGTGTAGAAGTGTGGGCTGTCAGACATCTTATGAAACCAAAGAAAGTGTTACATGAGCAATACTATGGACCTGCTATTTTGTGATGGTTTTGCTTGAACTTATTTATCAAGAAAAAATCCTGTACCATCCTTCCAGTGCCCATAGTACTGGACAGGGAAAGACCTCCATTGCTCTGACTCTCCAATCCCCATGGCTATTGTCTTTCTTTTCCTATTTTCTTTTTTCTCCATTTAATCTTCTTCATGTCTATATCAGTGGTGACAAAAAGTTGTGACTGAACCAGATGCTTCTTTCAGTGTTTTGATGGGGTTTAAGCAAATTTATGATGTTTCATCTCCATATGAACTTAGGAAGTGAATAAGGTCTGCTGGTCTGTGTGTATGTAACCTGCCCCTGGAGGTGAGTTGTTGATTCTGTTGGTTTTGGCTTTAGAAGTACCCAGGGATTTTGAATGAGATTGAGGCCATGTTGTGCTGTGTACATAGATAGTAAGAGACAATACCTGCTACACGGAGCTTGAAGCTTAAACAGCATAAAGCCAAAAGGAAAATTCAGTCATACAATAAATGCTTAAGGTTAAACACCTTAGGGCAGCCAAACTAGAATTAGCTTCCTAATTCTTGAAATTCATTCCACTACTAGACACTGCCTTGCACACCAAAAATACTCTTCTATGGGATGAATGGATATAGCTTTAGGGACCATCAGCTGCTTGACAGTCCGGGACTGAAACAATCAGTGAAACCACACATCTTATCACCTGATCTGTGGTTATTGCCCATAGCTTACGTTCACCACAGTGTATCTCAAGTAATGTGGGGTTTTAAGTCATCTGTTATTAGATTAGTATCCAGTTATGCTCCCTGAGACTAATGAAACTTGTGGAATAGGATAAGTGAAGAACTACTTCAAATATCAAAATCTTTTTCTTTTCAGCATCCTCTGTAGACTGATCTGGTTTACCATCTAGAACCATAATAGACATGCCTATAAAAGATAGATAAAAATCTAAAATTCCAACCAGAAATGCTATATTAAAGCTTTATTTAGAAATGTTATATTAAACCTTTTTTATTAAATCTTTACATTGAATAAATTTTTATTTATGAAAATGAGCCAGAATTTTCATTCCAGTCCCAGCAGGTGGACAAGCAGCTTAATATCAAAATAATTTTTATTTAGAATGGTTGCATATAGATAGAATGGGATTTCAAATTGCCACAAAATTAATTAATAATGAAAGAATTTATTTAGAGCATTTTCTTTTCAGTCACGTCACATTACGTTACATTTGTTGAGATGAAACTTAAGATTGATTTCAATTTTTGTATTGATGAATTCCATATCTGACATATGTAGACAAAATAGAAAACATAAAACTCTTTTTCATTGCTCTACTATAAAGGACAATTTCTACTTTTTAGCTGTCTATCTGTCCTGAGTACTGCTAAAATGATGTGAATCTTTCCAGTAATAACTAGAGCAAGCCTTTCCTAACTAGCTGAAGTAAGCAGTGTGTAGGTAGGCAAACCTTCCATGCAGGATGCCAAACTTCTGAAATTTCTAGCTCTTTCTTGCAAATGGACTGTGAAGTCTCATTACATTACAGAAAGAAGTCCTTGAATACCTGAATTTAGGCTCTCCAACTGATCCATTTACAATAAGTGTCTACTCTTGAAGATGTGCCTGCTCTGAAGCCCCAGACTCTCTCGCTGAGTTCCTTAAATAGGCTTTGGTTTTTCATACCCTGAGGGAGTGCCTGTGACATTTTCAGGAGGTTAAATAACAAAGTTTTACTGGCAAACTTTAGAAAATAAGGGAACTTGGCAAATTTTAAAGGCAACATTCAGTCAAAACAAAGCGTTTCACAAAGCATTGACTTTGCAAACTCTAAGCCATCCAAATTTAAATTACCCAGATTTAAGTAAGAAGATATTAGGAGAAGAAAGAGAGAGAGAAAGAAAGAGAAAGCAAAGTTATAGCTACTGCCTTGGTTCCTGCAGCGTCTTAACTGCTTTGGATCCAAGACAATAGGGATGGAACCACATGTGTCTTTGTGCACGATTTTTACCTGCTCTGGCCTCCAGATGGGGCTTCCTGTCTGACAACCGCTCTGGGTCTGGATTGAGGCTTGGGGTGGGCTTGGAATGGGGTGATGTGGAAGCATTGCTTCCAGTGACTGGCACCCACTCTGGGGCTGTCCCAGGGTCTCTAGGGGGTGTGGTGTGGAGCAGTGCACCATTGCATCTCAGCAGGATTTGCCCTCTACACATCTTAGTTGTTTCAAGCCAGTAATAATGTTTTCCTGTCTCTCACACCTACCAAAGGTATAGTTAAGCTATATGCTCTACAACTAAAAGATATAGAAATGGATTACATAGAATTATTGGAGTATAATCACAAACTAGGAAATAGAGAGATACTACTGTTAATATATAATTGTCAAATTAGATGGTTATATAGTCATATCCCACATAGTTCAGCTCTTCTATTAATTACTTATAAGCAGAATGTATATTTTGTATGTACACGTCTCTAGAAACAGAAAATAACTCTTTGCATCTTTATACTGTACAGAATCTGAACTTGCTCAATACTTGTTTAGTTCACATTATTTAGAGAGTTAAGAGTTGTCCCACAAGGAAGCAGATAATTTGCATGAAGTGATAGGAAAGAAATAAGAACAAATTACTTATGTGCGTTGATAGATTTTAAATCCATTGTTCAAAAAGCTCTTTTATCATCAGCAGAGTGATGGATTATTTCTTTAAGGGAAAATGGCAGTAATTAGTTATAATACCTGAGAGAACTAAATAAATATTTGCTAAATTAAGTTTATTTATTATTTGTATTCTAGGAGTGTCTAGAAGTCTCCTGTGAGATCTGAGCCCCATTGTTCTAGGAACTGTGTAAGAACAGCTGCTACCCTAAACAGCACACAGTTCAAAATAGATGGCAGAGAAGACAGGAAGGGAAACAGAATCTCAAAGAAACAAAATTAATTGCCTGAGGGCAGAAAGTTAGCAGCAGAGTTAGGTCTGTGATCAGGTAGGTCTCTTCAAAGTCACCCTGAAGCTTTACCTGGGGCAAATAACTCCCCTTCTTGTCCTGCCCCTTTTGACTTCTAACCCATCTCTCAGTGCAACAACCAACCTTTGACACCCACCAAGGCCTTACACAGCTCTTCATCTTGTAGATACCTGCAGCCAAGTTTTTTATGGAACATTTCCATTTTCTGAGTAAAATGTGATAACAATCTTCATTTCCTTTGAGATGGTTCCTCTATCCACACTCACAGCTCACCCATTATACTTATACAGGACAGTCAATGTGCTTTAGATTTTTTGACATTTCTCACTTATTTTAATAATTTTTTATACCTTCCCTATTCTACCAAATTTGCCATGATATCTTGCTGGCACCCTGTTTTTCTGCAGACTGTTGTCATTGCCCATCTGCCCTGCTGTTCTTGATCCTGTACAAGTGCATGGGGAACTGTGAGTCAGGTAAGTTTGATATTTGTTGATGTTTTCCAGTCAATACACTGCAGATCTTCCTTTAGAAGAATAAACTTTATTGTCTGGGTTGGGTTTTTTTATTTGTTTAGTTTTTGTTTGTTTGTTTGTTGGCTTTTTTTTTTTTTTTTTTTTTTTTTTTTTTTTTTTTTTTTTTTTTTTTTTTTTTTTTTTTTTTTTTTTTTTTTTTTTTTGATTGCTGGTCTTCTTTACCTTCTGATCGAAATAGGACATGGAGCAAGTTAATATACTCAAGAAAGAGACAAATACATGTGGACACTCATATACAGGATAGTACACTCAGCAATCAGTTTCCTAAGCATGTTCCAAACTTCAAAGAAATTTTACAAATAACTGCTACAGGCATCTGAACTAATGAAGTGGTTTGGGGCAAAAGCAAGTAGGTGCAGAAGGCCTACTTGGGGAACTCAAGTGAGTAGAGGCAGGTGAGAGCAGTGCTCTGTGTGGAGTCCCTTCTTCTTGAGCCAACATCACTTAGGAAGCAGTAAAACAGGGTGAGGAAAAAAGAGTTTTGAGGCAGTGGCTCTGTTATAACATGAATCTTTGGCATTTCATCCACCATTTCCTCTTAGTTTATACATTGATGTGAAATTTCAATCTATCTTTACTTCTGTTATTGCTGTGACAATTTGCCTCCCCTTCCAAAAAGGGTGCAATTTTAAATCCTAAGACCCTTCAGTTCAGGTATTACTTTTGCTCAGCAAAGGTCTTCCTAGACCCAAGGTAGGCTGTGCTAGTGGTGAATTCTTTCTGGGAGCAGACATTGACCAAGATATTATCTAATCTAGATAGCAGTTCAAACACCTTCTTGCCCTGTTTCATAACATTCTTTCCTTTCATCTTACCTTTAATAATATAATAATAACAATAATAAAAATTACCTTTAATAATAGATCTATGGGGGTTACTTACTTAAAGATATGCACCAATTGAATTATGCAGCAGATATGTTGTCCTTTCCTGTGCTACTTCTTCAGGATGACTTAAAAAGCTAAGTGATTATCCCCAAGGTTTGATTTTTTTGTTTATGTTACGGTGGTGCATTGTCTCTGTGCAAAACCAAATATTCCTGGTGGATGTGATGAATCCCTGCAGCTGGCCTCTTGGGGAGTCTGGTTAGTGTAAATTTCTAGGGTTTACTTCAGTTTCATCCCACCACTGTGGTTCACCTTTAACTGCAATATGTTCCAAGCTGGAGTTTGATCTTGATCTCATCTAGAGAAAAGCTTTTGTGAATTCATAACACAGATACATTGGCAGATATATATTCAGACTTTGGCTAACAGGTCAGCCTACTCTTTTTTTTTTCCTTAGGTGGTTTCTACCAGGTAAACTGAGTAGTTGCAAGTTGCAAGATGAAGTGTATGCTGCTGTCTGGTGCCACAAATTGATAGAAATCTATTTACAATTGATTTACAATTGAGGCAGAATACAGGAGATTATAAAATGACATAAGATGGTATTGAATGGATTTCAAAGATAAATTTCTGTTTTATAGAGATCAAAATCCCAATAAGAATCATAGCTTCTGTTTTGGAAAAAAAAAAAAGCAACAGTTTTTAAACTGTTGATTTGTTATTTAATAAATCTGAAGACCTAATGTATTCCTCGCCCAAAATAACTCATAACAGATCCTAAAAGGACCAGGTCTGTACTGAATTCCTAGACCAGTGAATAGCTCCTGTCATTCTCCATAAGAATGGAAATAGCCTGTCATAATTAATTGTAAGATCAAGACTCAAATTAGGATAAATAGCATTTAAACAGGCAAACATCACAGGAAGTAGGATGGGAAGACTTACAAGCTTGTAATTATTTGTTAGATGAAGAGTATCAGCAAGATGGTGGGGGATAAATGGAACTTATTGTATAGGTAGCAACCCTAAGATAGATTCCTATTTCTAAAATTTGTATACAGTCATTTTTACTGCTTTAGGTTGTCTGATATCTTGGATAACTTAGTATATCTAAAACGGCACTACGTGGCTATGTTTAAACACATAATGTATGTTTGACATTTTTGCACTGTTTCAGATATATTTGGCAACCTTCAGTAAGTTCTGTATTCCTGGTTATGTAGTTCCTAAGTGAATGTGCCTTTGTGAAGGAAAACTCTGCATTTCCAAACTCTGTGAAAGGAAGGAATCTCAGAAAAAGGACAACAATCATGTACTTTCTCAATTTCTTGGTCTCCCTAAAATATTATGTATGCCTGTTATGTGTAGTTACCAAATCTACGATATTATTTCTTCTTGGGTGTATTTTTTTTTGGCATCAGGTGCAATATTGCTTTCCAAATGATACTATTTCTTCATTATACTTACTTCATTTGTTTTGCATATGCATAGGTATGTGCACACTGTTATGCAAGTGTATCCATAACAAAACTTTTGCTTCTGTCTGTCTGGGGAAGTCATAGCTTCAGGTGATGTGATCTTATGACATGGAGATATAAGTAAAAAATAGTTATAAATAAAGAATACATAAAACAACTAAAAAGCAGTCAGAATCTTAATGTGTAGTATGTAGGAGGATCTCAAAAATCAAACTGTGACAAACAAGTCGTTATTCCTTAAAACTGAACTACATTTGCCCTTGGGCACAACTAGAGCTACTACTAAAGAACAAATATTTGACAATACAATGAAATTGCAAAGTTATATCAGCAAAACATAAGAAGGTGGTGCCATAAAGGTAAATGAAAAAATCTATATGTATTGTACTATCACTGTGGGTTTTGTTTTTTTGTTTTTTTTTTTTTTTTTTTTTTTTTAAATTCAAGTGGGCAATGTTGCCAGATGCAGTGAAAACTAGGTTTTCTTTTCCAAAACTCAGATTAGACTAATGGTGCAGTGATAGTGTTATCTATTTAGGGGTTAGGGTTAGTATATCTCCCTAATTTATATTGTGGCTTTTTATGAATTTGTATCATACCTTTTAATTTATAAGATTTGGATGGGGAGAAACTTTTACTTTCTAAATCAAAACAAAACAAATGTCTGGATGAAAATAAGGATTTTGTTTAAAGCATAGAACTCCTTCTCTCTTCACCTCATTACTATACTCTGGTTGTTTGAACAAATACCCTGTAAATCACACTCTTATTCAGGAATAGCTCATCTAAACAGAGTATCCTGTAGCTACTGAGTTGATTCTTGCAAGAAATACATTTAATTTTTGTTCATAAATGGCACTATTCATTTGCAGGCACAGTCCATTTTTGTTTATATAATAAATTTTATGTTTTTAGAGGTGATTTTAAAACAACATTTGTGAAAAGATATAATTTTAAAGAAAGCGATTTAATGGAATAATTTCTGATTTGAATGCTGAAGGATTAGAAAAATCTTACTGGTAACACAATTGGGTTCTGATTTTTTTCCTTCTCTTGGCCCAACAAAGCCTAGATTTATTGAACTTTATGGCATTCTGTAAGCTGATCTAGACATTTAACATTTGTTTTAAGGATGAACTAGAAGAAGAAGAGTTTTATTCTGTTATTTAAAAAGATATTTCAGTTCTTTCCTCAGCTATAAGACTTGGTTGCAATTTTCATAACACAGTAGCCAGACTGTGTTAAATTAGGCAGAAACACAAAATAAATAAAGGTACCATCATGGAGATCTTTCAGTTTTGACACTGTGTTCAGGAAACATTTCTAAAGATCATTACATAACCCTAGATAAATGACACTATCTTCAGCTAATTTTTCTTTATTAAAAAGCTATTGATGATCTGTGAAAGGAGAGCAGGGGTAAACTTTGCCTTTTGAAGGAAATCTCATAATGATTAAATGCTATGTGATAGCATGTGATTCTTTTCCAAGGTTAATGACCTATTTACCCTTCTTTTGGCTCAGAGATGCCAATTTGCATCTGTCTTGCTATTAGGAACTTTTTATTAAAAAGGAACAAGAATGAGAAATTTTCTATAGTATGATAAGCTAATCTCTAATAAGAGTATAAGGTGCTTCTTCTGCTGATTTTGAAATAACAATGCAACTCATCAAATCAAAACTAGTAATGAACTCAGTCTAACTGGATATAGCAACTGCCTACAGCAACAATTACTAGAAGAAGGGCATGAAATGATCATTGAAACCAAAAGGGAAAGCAGAAATGATTGCAGTAGGTAACTTTTATTAAATTAAAACAGAATAAAGACAAAGCACAGTTGTATCTTGCATCTGAATATTATAATCAAGCATCAGCAAAATTTGAATGTAATGAATTACAGTAGCAAGTCAAGTCTGTCAATAATTCAGAAACATACTTTGAACAAGGTAGGACCAAGGACAGGCCATAAATACCAACTATAACAAAGGAAGCTCTTCCTCAGTGAATAAACACAACTCACTGTTGAGTTTATACTCATCCTGCCTCTCTATTGAAATTATACTCATGAAGCTATCAATTTCACTGAAGGCCAACTGTTATAAAATCGTAATACCATTTTGATGAATCAAGCTCAGATTCTCATTTCTTCTCTGTCATCACCTTGACTTTACAGATTCTTAGCAGCACTTACCATATTTTTTTTGCTCCACTAGTAGTATAAGAATAGTTTTCAAGAAATTTGTAACTGAATATTTTCCCAGAATTCTGACTGTATGATTTGCTACTGAATTTTCTTGAGACTTAATTTTTTTCCCCTATCCTATATTCCTCATAATCTTCTTACAGGTTCATACTAGATCTTTTCCACCCATATTTTGCCTTTCATAATCCCATATTTCTGGGAAATTGTGTAGGAATTTCCTATGTTGTATTCTAAATTTCAATCATGTAAAGACAACTGTGCCACCCTAATAATTTTATTTCACAGCTCTTTCACTGCAGTACAAAGACTATGCTGGAAAACGCTATCACACAGTTCTTAAAATCTATTTAAAATATGTATGCTGATCATACTACAATTTTTCTTTGTCACTGAAGCATTGAAATTATCTGATACATAGAGATGAGATTTATGAAATGTTATATATGCCTGGAAACACTTGCATTCTCCTATTGTTTGTTGCCTCTAAGGGCAGAATCTATATAAAAGTGTTAAAGCTAGGATTCTATGAATCATAATAAGTAGAGAAAGCAGACTGTCACTTTACATTTTGTCTTCCTTTTTGAATTTAGAAATACGCCTGCTTTCTTCAGTTCCCTTAGCATTTTCATGGACCACCATATCAAAAAAATTATTGGATGAGGTCTTTAAGATTACAGCTTCTTGTCTTTAACATTTCAGCAGCAACATTTCAACATTTCAGGTGCTTATTATTTCTAAGAGTTCTGATTGCCTCTTGAATCTCTTCAAAATTTGGCTCAGCAGACTGGAAAGTGCCTATTTGTTGTTAGATTTTTCATTTTCTTTATGGAGCTTGTCTAAGCACTCCTACCATATTTCTGTACTTCCATTCCTTGTAATAATATGATATCCATTTCTATCTTTCATCAGACTTTCTTATTATTGATATCCTTTTCTTCATGCATTGATAAACCTGTAAAATTTTTGGACAGTCTCAGACTCCCTAAACTCAGTCATTAGAAGCAAATTCTCTGCAAACTATAATCCTCTGAAAAGGTCCACTCTTGCCTGGGGAAGAAATGTAAAATTTGTAAGGCTCACCATCACACCATAGTAAGTATCTCCTCCAAAGGAACTATAGAAAGCCCTGAATCTTGTATTTGAATTTCCCAGAATATAATGTATTTCACCTGGCACACCAAATGCCCTTAAGAAAACTAGGGAGGGGAACTGGTATAATTGAACAACAAAACTCTACTTCAATGAACTCCTACAGAAAAACAATAATGGCTATAAAAATTCATTTTCCAGTGGGGGAACACTTCTCACAAAATATTCCTTCCCTCTCTGACCTTTCAGACCTGGTGCTCAAAGGAAAGGTATGAAATAGCTTCAAAAGAAAAGTTTGGGAAGCAAAATTTCTTATGCCATTGGATACTGAAAAGCTAGGCCTTATAGCTCCAAATTTCATGCAACATTAATGGCCACTCTTTTTACACCATGTATTTACTTCCATGTACTTTTTCACTAATAATTAGCTAACAATTACCTTTGCCTCAGTTTATCACCTGAAGTCTTCTCCCACTTCTCAGTATCAATTGACGCTTCTTTCTCAGAATTTTGAACTGTTTTTAAAATATAGCTAATTGTTTTCAGGCTGTATTTTCTTACTCCTATTTCTGATCTGAAGGAGGGCTTGCATAACCTTAGCTTTGTCTTTTGTTTTTATCTTCTGGAGGTCATTTGCCCCAATCTTTTTCCCATAGCAGAGCTAAGTTTGAAGATAATCAGATTGATCAGGGCTGTGTTTAGTCCAGTGTGGTAAGTAAATGTGTTACAATATCTCAAGCACCTGTTACCATGTTTGACTATACTCATGGTGAGAAAATTTTTCTTATCTTCAACAGGAATTTATCTTTACTTCTTGTCTTTATACAAAATTTCCTATGAAAGCCTGTTTCCATTCTCTCTATAACTTCCTTTTAGGTAGTAGAAATCTGACAATTAAGTCCTTCCTTACACTTTTCTGTAGACTGCACCCAGTTTCTTTAGCCTCTTATGCCATGTGCTTTAACACCTTAAACATCTTCATGTCATACCACTGGATTAATTCCAGTTGGCTGAGCCCTGTACCAATGGGTTCAAGAGTGAACATAGTATTCTTCAAGCAGTTAACTCTGTCCTGAAGTCATGAAGGATACTTATGTTTTCATTAAACTAATTCTGATCCCTGAAGTTCTCTCCCTGAAGTTTTTGTATCGTCTTTGTAGTCTTACAACTCCTCCTTCAGCCTTTTCATATTCCTCAGTATGGCACATTGTCCATGTTGTGTATTAGGTCAAAGTTATTAATTTACAACCTTTGTATGTGGATATAATTCTGGAAGCTCTGCTTTTGTACTGCCTTTTGTTTTTCTGATATCTTTCCTTTCACTATCAACAGGTGCAACTTAATATAGCAGCCTCCAGATTTTTTTTCTGAATCAATACTTCACATTTGTGTGCATGTCTTACATACACGCTCATATGCTTTGTGTTTTCTCTACTATGGCAATTTTTTTCTTATATTTCTCTTACAGACAGTCATATAAGTTACTGTGGCCTTCCTCTACCTTTCTGATGCCAAGAGATAGTTTTCTGTCTTGACTTCGTAGGTGTGTGATCACTCTAGCTGATAGTAACCCCATCTGTGCTATTCATGGGTGTTTGTGAGTAGTTATAGCAGAAAATGCAGTACTCAGTAAAGGCACTCCATAAAATCTGTTCCAAGTAATCTAGTTCCAATATCATGAAACACTTCTTTTATTTCCTTCCCCCCCTCTCCCCCCGCATTTCTTCATTTTCTGTACTAAAACTGTGGAAAATAGAAGATGTCCTACAGCTGTTGAAGATATTCAGGGTATTCATCATCTAATAATCTTTATTTTCCTTCAGTGAAAGTAGATATATTGGTGAAGTCAATACTGAGCTATCTCCTTTTAATCTTAATTGAATGTTTGTCCACTAATGGCTTCGAAAGTATTTCTGTTGGTAACATATTTTAACTGTTCCCATTTCATGTCTTGCAGTCTTTCTTTCACTGTGAATTTAGATCCTTCTGTATTTCTTTGTATCTTATCTCTGAGAAAACTGTGATGTGTGCACAATTCTGCTTTGGTTGTGCTACAAAAGTTTGGGAACTTTTGGTTTATGTAAGATCAGATGGGCCAGATTTTTAATTCCTTTCTTTTTTTTTTTCAAAGTTGCTGTCTTTTATTTGTATTATTACCCTTTTTTTTCAGAAGTTTTTTGTGATGAGTCCTTAAAATTACACTCTGCTGTAGAGCAGAGAAGCTATTGTTAAATTTCTGTTTCCCATATAAGCTGTAGATGAAATAAATCCTCATCTTCTATAAAAGTATTGAGCTCTTCAAGTATTTAGCTATGAAGAGATCTGATCTTCTAAGCATGCTCTTCTAAACTGAGAACAGTTTATCAACATTTTTCTTGAAATGCAGACAGCAGATTGGGACATTGCATTCTGCAGTGCCCAGGTTATTGCCAAATGTACAAAATAACATTATTACACTTTTCCTTGAAATTTTCTTTTTATTGAAAGTTTGCAAAGGTGCTGGGGTGATGGGATCTTTCAGCTGATTCAGTCTTTTCTCTATCCAGTGGTTTCAGGTACTGTAGTACATGGTGTGAAGTAAGATTCGGACAATTCTTTGTTCATAAAATTTATATTTTTATTTAGGCTTTAAAAAAATCCCTTCTGTTGCTTTTGCCCAATTAAATTGTCCTACTGGATTTGTATTTTCTAGTTATCTATAGGTTTGGTACCTGTTATATCCTTCAAAATCTGAGTAATCAGCCTTTATTGGTGATGATTTGTATTATCTCACAGGTAAGTGACAGATGTTGGTAAACTATATGGGACCACCAAATCTGCAAATTGCATGTCTCAGGTTTAACATAAATATCTTGGTGATTCTTGAGGATGGTCCTGTTAAGGGCTAAGAGGGGGACTTGATGATCCTTGTGAATCTCTTCCAACTCAGCATATTCTGTGATTCTGTGATCTTTTCTTTGGCAATTTCTCTAAGTGACTACATTTCTTTCTTCTCCTCTTCATCCTTTATTTCTATTGCAGCAAAGCTCAAAGTAAAGCCCTCAAAGCTACTGAGCATTTATTTCAAGTTAGGGTACATCAGGCAGTTTGACATTTTATACCTATTTTACTTTTCCTCAACTAAATGAGTACCGGTAATGCATATATCTTGTGTGCTGGAACAGGTCATGTCCCTTTCTGTCACAGTCCACCTTGTTTTGTGATTGTGCACCCTTGGATGCATAATGGAGATATGGCTACTTGTGCATAAAGAAACATGGCTTAAATGAACTGTAAAGCTGTCTGCTTTATTGGACAGCACTTTTTGAACTTTTTTCCCCTGAGTGAATTATTCAAAAGATCCTTGTAAATGGTGCATAACTTTAAATTGGGTCCATTGACTGTAGATCAGGCAATTGATTCTCCTCTTTGATTTCATTTGTTACACGATCACATTATCGCTTTTCCTTTTCTGATTTAGTTTTTATATTCATATTATTACACAAATAATCTAAATCAAGTTCTAATATCTTAATCTGTTGTTAATTTACATTTCCTCAGCTCACTTTAATTGCCCGTCATGCTGTCTTGCAAGGTCATTTCTTGCTAAATCAGAGTACGATTTCAGGTGAAGAAGTCTCCTTGAATTTGGAGACAGATTGAAATTGATACTGGTATGAAATGTGTTGAAAGTTATATTAGGAAAGTGACCAAAACCCACTGAAGAAAATCAGAAAAAGTTAGAGAAATTCTGGAAGACTATGGACTATAGTTGCTGGGTTTGGGATTTTTTTGAATTTTTAATTTTTTTTTTTTTCCAAGAGTACTTGAGTTTCTTTTAAAGTTTGCTTCGGTATCTTTCTCATGGGCTAAGACAAGAAGTTTGCTAGCCATATTTGTGTGGAAAAAAAGTCCTTACACTGTGTGTTCTCAGAGCTGAGCTTCTGCTGTATTTATAACATGCAAACCTTTTTGTATACGTGTTGCATGGAGAGAAAGTCCATTCTTTTATAACATGTCCATTAAAGTTGTGTGGCTGCTAGTAAGACACTAGCAGGTGCTAACTACGGGAAACACAGCCTCCTGATCAGCTGCATTATTCATTATTATTTTTCCAATAGGTTTCTGATGTGAAAATTGTAAAGAGTTGAATTTCTCCTGAGATAAGAAATTACAATTAAATGGAGACTGGCTGATCAGCCTTGACACAATGTTGTCAACATGAAATCAAAGAGGGGACAGTACATTTGCATTTGCTGTCTTTGCAAAGTGAGATTATGCTAACAGTATGGAGCTGTCTCACTCCCCTAGGAGCACAAAGGAACTCCACAGCTTCAATTCTGAAATGCTTCCTGAAGAGGTGAAGATTATACCTGGGCCACGTTATCTCCAAACTGTTTCTGCGCTAGAATAGCCTCTGGCTCTGCCCAGTGCCTTTGCTGCAGTTCCATGCTTACCTCCTATGGATGTGCTCTGGGATTAATGAACTACTAAATCTCTATGACTGCCTAAACTCTCATAATTAAATCATTTTCCCATAACTCAGATTGATTAAAAGGACAGGATGCAGAGTCTAGTCTTTCATGACCATAAGTGATATAATTTGGTAGCTTGCATTGTCAGTGTTCTTTGTTAACAAAATAGAAATTCAGAGGGGAAATTTAGTATCAATCTTTCCCAAAGTCCTGTCTTACTTGAGCAATACAAAGCCCATGACTTTGTGGTTTTGTCCATGTAGGATATACAGTTGTCAAAACTGACTGCTTATATGTCAAAATGAGCAATTGCTGAATGATTTACTGATGTCTGTGGGTAATTTGATAGGTGTATAAATTTATATATTTTTCTTTCATGTGTATCTCTTGTTTGAAAGGTGCTAAAGTTTTTCTCCAGCTGTTAGATAGGTATCAGCTGAGCACATGAATGAATTGTACTTCTGTCTAAATTAATTTTTACACATCTATGTAGTATCCACAGTGATAATGTGCCAGACTAGGGAAATAACTATCCTCCTTGTGAACAGGGTTTATTCCTTGAGCGATGTATGAGTGTTATATTAATCTGATAAAAAGGACAAAAAGAGACAAGGTGGAAAAGGAAAATACAGTGGCTAAGGACTATTATATACACAGAGGACTTAAAGCCAAACTAGAAAGGTCAGCCCTCACTGTCACTCTGAGATCCATGCAGAGGAGGTTCAGTTCTTAGGAAAAGCTCCTTTCAGTGTAGGTGCAGAGCTGCTTTGGGAAGATTACAAAGAACTTTAAGACCTGAGAATTGAAATAATGCTGAGTTGAGAGGCTGTGTAGCATCTAAAGAGAAAAACATCTCCTTTTCATTATTTTCTCCACTATCAGTGGAAAAATAATTCTTTCCCTTCCTGAAAGAAAACACTTCCCTTTCTATGGGAAGCACCAGAGCAGGATTCTGTACCTTCAAAAGCAGCAGAACTTCAACCATACCCAGCAAACTGTGGCAGTCAGGGAAGGAAGAAAGGAAAAAACTAATCCACAGGAAAAGCCTCATCCTTTCATTCAAGCAAATCCTATTTGTTCTGTCCTAAGGGGCAGGACAAGATGGAGAGAAAATAGGGTTGAACTTCTCTGTCCTCTATGGAAGGAAAAGTGCTGAAACACTAGCTTTTCCCTCTTGCTCATAGTTCTTTTTTTCAAATATTTTTTTCTGAATAGAAAATGAATTAGTCCTTCACTTCGGTGTTCCCCTCTCAAATGGGAGAGAGGACTTTAGGTTATATTATAGTGCTTTTTATAATTACTTGCTAGAAACTAACACAAAAGAGAAGTGTGAACATATTTGCAGGAACTAGTGAAGTATAATGAGGGGAAAAGCCTTTTCTTCTCATTCTTATTTGTGTTATCAACACCAAAGAGCATTAAGTCATAAACCAAGACCACATGGGGAGGCTATGACTCAAATGTAAGAGACAACACATGGATCCAGACAGCTAAAAGATCACAAGGAAACAATGAGGCAATGTTGGTCAGTATGAGAGAAAGTGCCTCAGTGCAATATTAGCTTAAACATTTTCTCATGTTTTTTTTGTAGGCATCACAGCAAGAGAGTTTTAATGAGGGATTTGAAGGAAGATAATGAGGTTGTGTGGCAGATGCTTGGAAAAAAAATCACAGAGGAGCTTGTTTAAAAATATCTGACAAATGGGTAATGGAAGCCAACATTATGGTCTGATGAGACAGAGCTCATTGGAGATGATAGGTAGGATAAAAATGAGAGAAAATTTGAAGATGAAGACAAATAACTTATATCTGATTATTTAGAAAATCATAAACAGCTGGTCAAAAAGGCTGACACTTTTGTTTCTTCAGATTCTGTGTGAGGTGATCAGAGTAAACCAGAAGAACAGATGTTATGATGGTAGAGATTTGAAGTGGATTATGACAGTCTGGATGAGACCTTTGGCTTTGCTGGTGAATATCAATGGACATTCATTAAATATGCTACACAGAAACTAAAAAATTTAGACTGAAGTGTCCACACAGGAAATGGATTTGTTCACAAAGGAGGGGATGAGAGGAACATGTGACAAATTATTATAGGTAAAAGGGAAGCACTGGCTGGTGTCAAGAGCAAGTGTGTCAGTGGTGCACAAAAATACAGTGTGAGTAGTCATAGTGACAGAAACTTACTGCTGTTAGGTTTCATTGGACAGGTATTTATGCCATCCTATCAGAAGCTTTTCCAAAGCTTCAGGTGACTACTTTGAATTTTAAAATAGTCCTCACAATTGAAATTTCTGTTTCAAGACTGACTTTATTAAAATGCCTACAAAAAAAGGTTAGCTTCCCTGAAAATCAGGGGTTTAATACAGATGATCAAGACAATTACTACATGCCCCAGTTGAGCCCAGGTAGTTAATGGGAGATTTGAAAAAACCCAGCACACACAATAGATTTCTACTTTAGTTTTTTATAGAAGACAAAGGCAAATATATATTCTTTCTGGGAATTCTAAGCCTATAGAAAATTCAACATGGGAAAAGACATGCTGAGCTGTTCTGTGAAGTAATTTTAAAGTAGTTTGCTTGAGGAGTCCATGAAAACTAGCAGGAGTAAGAAGCTAGTATAATTAATGGATAGAACTTCTAGACGTTAAATTAATTATTTGCCTTAACATTCACAAGAGAGTGGGTGACAGATGCTGGAAATGGATGTAAATTTCCTACAAGAGGAAAAAGAAATACTGAGGGAAATCAAGACCATACCTGAACAGATGATCAGGATATTAGAATGTTTAAAGACTAGCAAAACTCCAGGGGCAGGTGGAATCTGTCCCAGAAATGAGAAACACAAGAGCCTAAACAGGTATAGGCAAATCACATTATAATAGAGGGAAAATATAGGTGGACTTAAAAGGGGTGAGTAGAAACTGAGAGGCAGGAAATTAATGATATTTAGGTATTGCTTCTGCTCTTGAGGACAGTGACGGCTAAACATTTACTTTCAGAAAGATATTATTTGTTGAAAGCCAGAACTCACTCAGGAAAGGAAGACATTTAATTGTTTTAAGCACTCAATTAGACTCTCTAGGGAGAGGGAAACAGGTACATAAGTGCTGATGATTTTAAGAAGCTTTGTCTATAACACAGTCTAAAAGATAACCCAAATTTTTAGAAGCATTTCTAGCCAGACAACACTGTTTTGCAAGATAACCCAAATTTTTAGAAGCATTTCTAGCCAGCCAACACTGTTTTGCATGTATATGCCCCTGGAACTCCCTTTTCAGAACTAGTGATTCCTTGCAATACTTTGAGGGTTCAGTGGCACCAAAGAGGCTCTGAAACCATCGGAGCTGTTGCCAGTTTGAGTTAAATCTTGGCCAGTGACAGCTGCAGCAATGACTGAAAAGTCTGGCTTACTTGGATAAGGGAATATGATTATCTTCATGAGATGAAAGAGTCCTGGACTTTTCAGGTGAGGAAGATACAAATGAAGGCAAATTACCTGAGCCATTTTGTGAGGATCAGCATTATGCTAATTTTTATTTACTAGAACGATACAAAGGAGGAGGAGTACAGGTGAGTTAGAGAGTAAGAAGTAATGATTTGCAGCTGTGAAGAATTTGGCATTATAGTACAAGTAAGCAAAATAATGCACTGTTGTCTGACGTAGCTCAGGAAGAGGGTTTACTGAACTGGTTTGTACATACCTGGTAGAAAAATATAAGAAAACTGTGGGATGAACAAGATAAAAAGTATAAAAATTACTAATCCTCTATAGTCACATGCAAACCAACATTAATTAGGAGGATGCTCTAGATGAAAAAACGGTAGGCATATAACTAATTTTCTACATAATATGTAATAGCAGCAAGAAAGAAAGCAACATCAAGGATCCATAAATACACATTGAATAAAAATTATTTAGCATGCTACAAAAAAATCACAAAGTCTGTGTAGCATTGCAAACATTTAAATTGCCTATGTAATTTTAAATCTTCAAGTAATATCTTGATACATGGAGAATGTACATATAAAAATACATGAGCTAATAATTCTGTAAAGGAAAATATATGGATCTGTGTTTATTGTAGCCACAGCTTTTATTTCTAAAATGAAAAAAAACCAAAAAAAGTGTTTGCCGCCCAGTCATGACAACAATCAGCCATATAACTTGGTGATAAAAAATGCCATTAGTTCCATACTGAATTTGTCATTGACCTACTCTATTTAAATATAAAACTGGTTATTATAATCTAGCAACTGTGGAATGGCTGTGAGTACATCCCCTGAGTTTTTCTTGTCTAGTAGAAATGTCAAGATTGTATTTTTTCTCTCTGTTTTTCCAGTGCAAAACCTCTTTACAAGATCCACAGTTCTTAACAGTGCTGATTAATGACTTAAGACCAAAGTCTATCAAAGTTAATGGAAAGACTTCATTGTCTTTTTGATCAATCCATCTGTCCTCTGGCATTTTGGACTTGTGGCTTTCCCTTCAGTAAGAAATGATTCTGTTGTTTCTTCTTTACAGAACAAGGGAGATTTAATCAGACTTCACGAGTGAAGAATTTGTTTCTCAGGAGACAGAAACCCAGCTTTCAGAGGCAAAGATTTTGAGGAATCTGTTGGGGAAAGATCTTGCTAGATGCCTCAGAGAATTTGTGAGAGAGTAACCTGAAACATCTTCATATTTTGTCCAGTAGTTCTGGAATTTGAAGGACTACACTGGGAGGCTATAGACTTTCCCAGGGGGGACTGATCATATATCACAAACCCTGAAATCTATGTAGTCAGTGGGAACCATTGTGGAGATTACTTCATATTCTTTCTTAGTGATAAATAACAGGCCTAAAATGAGGTGGTGTGTTGGTGGTGAGAGTGCAGAAAGTCTCTCCTTTCATGAAGAAACACATTTTTACCAGGGTTAAGGGTTGGACTCGATGATCCTTGATGGTCCCTTCTAACTTGGCATATTCTGTGATTCTGTGATAAATGTTTCTGCCTCTGCTACTAAACAGTTGCAGTAGCTTCCTAGACAAAACACTTTTTACCATCCCATTGTCATTGCAAGCATCAACTGATCACTGATGCCAGACCTACACCCTTTAAATCTTCCAAGTCAGACCTTCTTACTTTGCTGACAAAAAGAAATTTCCCTGTTCAGTACTGTTGAGTCAATAAAAATGTTGCTGTGGCAGAGCAAGGTGCATTCTCTTTTCCCTGATGTACCATAATCATCAAATTGTAAGCTAAGATACAAATCCAGAAATAATGTTGCACATAATAGTTGATGTATGAAGCGGAAAGAACATAGTTAATTTGCAGAGGTGGATTTGAGCTTTCATGTCCATCAGACAGGAAAATCTGGTTTTGACTGAAGACGGAGAACTTTATAAATGGAAGCCACTGATGGAAATATATATTGCAAAAAAATGTTTATATGGTCAATTTTCTATTCAGATGAACCTTCTTATTTCTTCCTGTCAGTTTTACTGGGACATTGTATTCATTTCCTCGCACTTCTTCTGTACATTTCTTTGACTGTAAATTTTCTCATGGTTTCTTGTTTTTACAGGCATATTCTATGTCTTTCTGTGCAAAAAATGGCACCTCTCTGAGATTTAATATAGGGGTTACCTCCAAAAGACAAAAGTATGCAACACTTTCATTATGATATTTAATTTCTAATTACATTTCTAATGACATTTAAATTACATTTATAATTTCTAATCTAGTCAGTGTTACTGTATGGGTCTTTCCTCATAGAAACAGGACAAAATTAAAACAAAAATTTATTCAGGACAAAATTAAAATGCTACGTTTAGTCTTTTAGATATTTTCAGGAGCCCTACTTTATGCTGCATCCCTGCAGGCCAGATAGTGTCATTTTGGGATGTAGGAAGCTTATTGCAGTGGAATTAAGGTGTAAGTTTCAGTATTCTGTAATAAAAATCTATGTTTTTGCTTTTTCCCTGTGGTAACTTTTTGGTGTTGCTTATGCACAAGTGGTCTTGAGATGTCTTGAATTTACCTCATGATAAGGATAGGTGTGAGGGCTCTAACTGTGGTAACTGACATACAATATCTGAATCCTTTGTGAACACTTTTGTAAGTATCAGTGTCGTCACAGTAGACACACAACTGGGAGAACACCTCACATATGTCTGCATTTTTTTGCTGCTTAGATATCTATACCAAGATGTATCATAGTATCTTCTGCTGTCTTCATTTTTAGCACATGGCAGGACTGCCTAACTGGCTTTGCTAACCTGATAAAAGGTGTATTTTTTTTCAGAAAAGGCTATTCTTGAAGGTTAAAGAGGACTTTAAAGTGCTGTTGTCCAACAGCAGTAGATTTCATAGTGGAGTAGGCTGAGGATTTCTCGACAAAATACTTCTTTATGAAGACTGAGGGTATTGAGAGGAATTGGCTTGGTGAATTTGAGTTTCAAGTCTTAAAAACATTTGTCTGCTACAGAAGGAGCTTCTTTATTGCCAAGAAATGAAAGAAGAAAACTTCTGGGTGCAGGGCAGGTGAGGTGGTAGTATGCCCATCTCCATTTACAGGGTTGGTTATTTTTTGTTCTTCCAGTACAAATCTACTTAAATGTTGGCCATAAACCTTGGCTGCATTTTAATATTGGCTGTGTACTTGTGATCTTTCTCTACTGATGCTTAAAAAGGGCATTGACTCTTCCTTTTATTTGATTTCTGTCTGCAGCTATAAAATTAATCTCCCAGTCTCATACTGCAATGAGCTGTGTCAGTGGAAGAGAGATAAGTTTCATTTTTTTTGCCTTAAAACTTCTTCCAAAGTTACAAAGAGTTTACCACATTTACTTTCTCTTTTCAATTATAACAAAGCCCTTGTCTTTTTTTCTGCATTTCTATTTTATCCATGTCATTTTTGGTTCTTTTGTTTTATGCTTCACATTTTTTTCAGACTCTTTTTTTTCCCCTTCAAGCCTAGTTTATAGTCTCTGACAGGATTCTTTCTATGCTATCTGCCAAAACATCTGTTCCTTTTCTGAATAAAAACTTGCTTCTCCAGAAAGTGTCACATGGGTCCAAACACACTATAAACCTTCGTTTCTCTCTGTGACTTTGCCAGTGATGTCCCAGCACTGGGAAGCTTTGTATTCTTGTCTGTCTTGTCTCATTTTTCATTAGGTCAAATTCAGGTAGTTTACTGGGGGGGAGGAAGGGAAAATTACATCATTTGGATTTCAATTTACATATATCCTTTCAAAATATGCTATTAGTTATTTCTACTTTCTATTTTGAATCTTGGAATTGTTTCCTGAATTTCTGATCAAAACAGATATTTATTAGCTTAAAATTGATCCCACTTGAACAAAATCTATTGCTTTTCTTTTCTGCTAGGAACACATTTGAATTAATACACTCACTGAAAATGCAATGTAACTGTCCTTGGTTCTTCTTGGATTGATTTTGGAGATGTTAAAGTTTTGCAGTCAAAGTGGCATTCAGAACAATTTTGAGTGCTTTGAGAAAATTGTTTAACTTTCATTACTTTGATAATTCTTATATAGTAGACAGATTTGATTCTATTTTAAAGTTCTTGGACATCTTTAACAAAAAGGGCTGTATTTGTACAAGATATTATTTTTATATTTTGTGTTCCCATAGTATAACAAGATTCACATAATTAATTTTTGTTATGTTTTATAAATGGTCAATAATAGCATTGAATCATGTAAATATCTTTCCATAATATGGAAGTATTTATTGTTTTTTATGTTACAAGTAAAGGAAAAAATGGTTTTCATATGGCTTTCATTTGCCTGTGCTATAATTTACTGTTGATTTGTTGCTGAGATCACTGTCTTTGGACTATATTAATAACTAAGAAGGAGGGTTTTGGTGGTGATTCGTTTTAAGTTTCTGCAGACTTTTGAGCTTTAGCATGGTAAATAATATGAGACAATGGATAGAAACTGCCCCCCGGACTGTGGCTGTTTCACTAATTCAGTCCTCCAAAGTTTTAATTAATTTTCACATAAATGAATGAGGAATATTTTTGTTATTTTTCTTTAGGTTTTTATTTGCTAGAAATTTCTTCATTCTTCAGAGGAAAAAAAATGTGTACTTCCATTATAATGTTTGTAGCCGTTACTTAGGGGTTTCCAGTGTCAAAATGCCAAGATTGCAGATTCTATCCCAGTGTGGGCTACATGGTTAAGAGTCAGACTTGATAATCCTTGTGGGTCCCTTCCAACTCAGAATATTCTGTGATTTAAGATTAAGAATGTGGTATAGAGTGGGGAAACACACAATCTGTTCCGTTGTACCCACTCTCTGCTAGCTGTAAAGAGAGTTTCTCCAGGTGGCAGAGATTTGATAAATGCTGGGAAGCTGTGCAAAAAGAATAGCAAGGGAAATTGAATACAACCCTTCTCCATGGCTCGATCCCTCCTAGAACAGGTGGCCTGGCATACTGGCCACGAGTTCCTGTTGACTGAGTCCATCCAATACTTCCATCCCCTTGTGCTGGGGATTTGTTTGTGGAAGCTGGCAAGGTGCCCTCCTGGAGGAGCTGCAGCAATAGAAAGAGCACTGGGAATGACTCAAAAGTACTGAGTCTTTTCATCGCTCTTGCTGTGTTTTGCTGGTTCCTTGAAGTGCTTAAGAAAGATCAGTGTGTGGTTTGTTAGATGAAAGTTTGAAATTTCTTTGTCAAGTAAATATTTCCAAAACAACACAAAACACACTTTCTCAGTCAACTTTCTGTGGGGACGTGCATGTGTCTCTTGCTGAGATCTTAGAGCATAGAGAGCTTTTTATTTTCTTGGCTAAAACTGCTCAAAATATATATTTAAAAATAAATTTTGTTAATTGTGTAGGCCTGCCCTAGTATGACCAAGACATCAGCAAATGGAAAATGTTGTCAGACCTTCCAAACATTAATTACTCATTTTAGTAAGCCGTTATTGATGGTCTGTTCAGTAACTATGTAGGGCAGATTGGAACTTCTGTTTATGACAGTGTAGTTCTGGAATAACTCCACTAAAGTGCAGTCAACTTGTATTATAAATTGCATACTAGGAAACTGGTTGTCCTTCTGCCTTGAGGTGCAACCTGAGTGGCTGGTAGTCCATCAAACTGAGAGGAATCTTTCAGGTGCCCCTCTGTGACGGCTATACTCAGTTTACATGGGAAATTTCTCCCTCCAGCGAGCACATACAACTATTGTGATTTGTATTTACTTTGGAAGACTTACATTTTTCAATGGATATAAATGAAGAAAATGAGGGCCCTGACAATACACCAAATTCTGTGCAGACCTCTAAGTTATAACTGCACAAGCTGTCTCCTGAACCAGTAAGCAAAGAGCTCAGCACAGTGACCAAGTTAATAAGCTCTTCCAATGGGCAGATCTAATTAGCTTCTGCACAGTTTCATGTGCAACAGTTTGTCTGCTTTGAGGAACCTTGCTAGTATTTCTGTCTGAGATGTTAATCAATACAATGTCAGGCCAGTAGACACCTCATTCCAATTTTCAATGATCATGTGCTCTGAGTGTTACAGAAAAGTAAATGTAACCCAGTAGAGAAATCTTCATCAGGCAGGTTTAAACAGAAATGTGATTCCGAGCTTAGTTACAAATATGATCTCAAAACCTGTAAAAAAAGCAGTATATATTGACAAATACTTGTAAGAAGCATGAAACTGCAACAGTACTAGGCACTGGCATTTACAGGAAAATTATTATCAGTTTAATGCCATTTTAATCTGGCAGACAATGTGCAGGTAGAAGTTCATGTTCCCCCAGTTTTAAGCTTTACAATAAGACCTGAATGCATGTTAAATCATAATACCACTATTTTTCTTTTCTCTCAGTTGGTAAATGATAGTTTGAAATATAATTGAATGTAAATTTGAAAATAATCAGGGAAAAAGATTAGATTTGGAGATATGGAACTTAGAATAACCTAATCATATTCAGAAGAATGACTCAAAGAAAATGCTCTTCCTGCTGTAGCTTGAAATTTGAGGAAGGGAAAACCTTTTGTTCCTCTCTTTGCTGTATGATCCTTTTTTAGAGTGAAATTCAACACAAAGTGAATCTCAACTGGTTTGGAATTATATTACCATCTGCAGGAATATTTTGAAACAAGCCAAAACTAACAGATTTTGACCAGCCCCTTAAGAATTCTAATTGCCAGGAGTTGGGTGTTTCTTAGGAATAAATTGACAGTGCAGTAGTGTGAGTCTGCAAAATCTTCTTGGCTGCAAGAGCTTCTTGGATAGAGATACTTTTTTTGATTCATGTAGAACCACCTAGAGCTCAGCAGATATTTTTAATGTTCCTAGTTAGACAGTTTCTTCTGTACTTCATCTGGAGACTATGGCCAAAGCTGTAATTAATATTGTCAAATCTGAGCATATTCTTGGTGATCTTGTTCGTTAAACCCAGTGTTGAACAGAGAGGGTCAAGCTGCATGCCTCAGGGGCTCTATAGTGTACTCCAGAGTCCCTCAGTAGGGATTAGCAATTAAATTACTAGTTCAAGTCCAGGAAAGGTCAAGAGTGATTAACAATCTTTGTTCCACTGGTTAGCAGGAAACAGATGTAAAATGAAGTGACGATCAAAATCCAATTCCTAGTAGATATTTTACATCATAAACACCAAACTCCTGATGATCCCTTGTTAGTAATCTGATTAGAATGGACAGTAATTGAACAGGCACAGAGACTGCCATGCGGCCTTTACTGCCATTCCCCATAATAAAAATTACTGCCATTTTGAGTCTGAAGGACAAAAATTGCAGTCTCTCTGTCTGGGATTTTTGTATTCTGTTTGAAAATCTTTCATTCTGAGTGCTATCAAATTATATTTTGGACCACAAATAAAGCTGAAGATAATTTGAAGTGTTCTGAATGCAGGATAACCTGCAATTTAACACTGACAGGTTTTATCTGATAAATTTAAATATGCATGGTTGATTCTCAGCTAGATTAATCTGACATGGATCTGTTGAAAGATTATTATTATAAAATGATTATTCATTATTAATGAAGCTGGCAAAAGATCTTATTCTGCATTACTCAAAGTACACAATCATAATTGAAAATGCACGAGTAGTTTTAGGGAAAGTATAACATAGCTAAATGATGTGTATTGTACACACAAGGCCTGCCCTTCTCTTTCTTGGGCATCAACTAGCTTAGAATTAGGGTAGATGAGAGATTGTATGTTATGGACTCTGAATTAGGGTTTGGGGTTGGGATTTAGGCTTCAGACATTTGTTTAGGGTTACTGTAATGCTATAACAAAACCTTAAACTCCAAAGCTTGGCATTCTCAGTCCTACAACTGGTGAGTGATAAAAAGTCTTCCTTGCAAACATGGTCTCTTAGACCAAATCTGTGTACATGCTGTTCTGAAATTACCAGAAAATCTATTCTATTAATTCATCTAGCAATATTACTGGATTTCACTAGATGAAAATTCTTCCATATTTTAGCAGCAAAATCCATAAGAAGAATGGAAAAAAAAAATTCAGTGGGTGGATAAGATGCTTAATGGATCTTGTAGCAAGCACCAAGTGGATTTTTCTTGTCCTAAATTCCCTTGTCTTCGTTATCTATACAGCAAACTAAGAAAGAAAGCACTTTAGAAAGCTAATTGCTTGAATAAAATGAGTAGGATATTGCTGGCTTCTGATATGTTTACAAAAATTTTATCCTTAGATTTTTACTCAGTTAATATAAAACAATCGAAAAATATTCTTGTTTTTCATTAAGAAACTTGTGGACTACCCAGAGGTGCTGTTGAATGACAGATGAAGGATAAAGGAGAACTTGAGGGATTCACATTTTGGAGGACATCTGTAATGTCTTCTGAACTGTGAATCCAATTTTGTTTCTTTTTTTTTTCTCAATGACATTGTAACAAAATAATCAAATATATTAGTATAATTATTTTCACTATGATTTTTTACCAGAGAAAGAAGTCAAACCTTTCTTATTACCCATGACAGCTGTCCCTGCTTCTGTAGAAAACTGGTCTACCAGTGTGTTTCAGGTTTCTTGTTAACAAGGACTTAGTGAGATCAAGAACACAACTCACTTCTGAGTGGACTTTGTTTCCTTGAGCCTCTATCTTTTTATAACAGCTAAGGGCGTTATAACAATTACATATAATAAATTGGTATAACCAATTATTGGAGTCAGCCTTTTATTATAACATCATGGGTATGACATGGAAAAGAAAAGTCCAGAGATTTGTACTAACTCTTAGCTCTGCAACTGAGTTTGGACATCACCAATATTTCTTTTAGCTTTGCCTTTGCCAAATCTGTTTCCATGAGAAAGCTTTCTAGGGAGGTGACTATATATGTTTAGTACACCCTAACCCTGACCACAGGGAGATTTGTGAGCATTGCAGTAATAGTAATAATATATAACGTTAAATGTAGGCTCTGAAAGGATGTCTATTCCGAAAATGCACTTAAGAGAAACACAAGTGGAAATGTCATTTACGCTTGAAAAATGGAAGTAGTAAGCATTTATATTTAAATTAAATGCTTTTATGAGTTCATTGAATGCTATTTAGCACCTATATTATAGCAAAGATGTTACCTATTGCCTTAGAATGAGGATATTATTGCTTTTTCATAGTTATCGTTTCTATCAGCATTTGGCAGTTAACAAATGAAATTTGCTTGCTAATGTTGAATTGTTTTGTGCTGCTGCTCAGCCGCAAAGATATAGGAGATGAGACAATGGAAAAAAGTTATTTGCTTTTTTGGGCAGACATAGGAATATATTAATGATCTTGACCTGTCTTTGAAGTAATGTTTATTCTATGAAAGGCAAAGCACTTAATTCCTGTCTGCATCACTCCATTGAAATCCTGTTCATGCAGGAGGCTACACAAGTGGAACTGCAGATAGAATTGGCTCAAATAAGTCAGTGTGGTCAAGGTGGTGATGATCAGAACAGATAGGAGTCAAAGCAGAATGGACTCCAAGCATCAGTCAAAAAAGAAGAAGGATTTCTCGAACTTGGTGTGAAAAGTCCCTGTTCCTGAATCCATTTTTTTGTGCCACTCTATTTCCTAACGTGTGCAGATTTGGGACCAATAATACCTGATTCTCCCTGAACTCTGAATTTGTTACACTTTAAGAATATGAAAACATGTTCTTGAGTAGACAATGATGCCCAAACTTGTAGGGATTCCACCTTAATCAGATTCCAGTGTTCTATTTAAATTAAAAGCAACCTTCTGGTAACCAAGTTTTGCAGGTTTCCCCTTTAGTTTAAGGCTATTTTGATAGGCCAGTTGATTTTTTTTTAACATATCTGAGAAGTCCTTATAATACAAGGTCAGAGTAATAAATTTTATGCTTTTATTCTTTATGTAGGAAAAGTAATATAATGCCATCACTGCTTTATTGTGCTGCAGTGATTCTGTTACTATGAAAATTCAAATATTTCAGTCATAAGCATTTGGAGAAAGTTCATAGGTGTACAACACTGTATTACAATTTCCCTGTCAAGACTACATTTCTTCTAGTCATGCAGTGATAGATCAAGACTGGAGCTAGTTCCGAGGTGAGCTGAAGAGATGGTAAGCTGAGAATGCACTGTATTTGCATTAGTATAACCATTGCTCTAGGGCTCCAGTATTTTTGTTTACAAGTTGAGTTAGTATTTCTCACTAATTGGAAATGTCTTGACCTCTTTCTGAAGGCTGGAAAAGTTTCTGAAGGGTTTATGAAACTGGTACTCAGATTTCTCTTGAAAAACAGAAAAGTCCGTCTGTAATTTGAAGGTGCTCAGCAAAAGTCAGCAGGCATAAAATAATACCAAAGATGTCATTTATTAGACCTTGAACAATCTCATATTTAACTTGCTTCAGTGCATCTTAATATGAATTTAAAGTGATGTATCAGAAGTACTGTATGTTACAGGAGAAGACTCATGGTCCTCCACAGACAAGCTCACAGCATTACCCATCATAGAAGCAGTTGTGCTGAAGCAATACTCACGTATTCTTCCTAACTTTTTTGTTACAGTGTGAAAAACTTAGCAACGAATAACCTCCTTCAACTTATGTGTCAATGCCCAAAGGACTCTTAACTCATCTCAGTTTAAATTAATGACCTTACCGATAGTATTAGCAATTGGACCATGGCTCTCATGAGCCAGCTATTTGCATATGGAATTTGATTAATCCTGCTGGCTATTAATTTTCACTTTTAATTAGGTGTGATACTATAGCAGGAGAAAATACAAGACTACTATCAGGTACAGACAATGTTGCTTTTCTGTTGGGTATTCTATTCTGTTTTGTTTGGCTGTGTTAGCTTCCCTTACAATGTCTGTTTGCGTCAACGTGGGAAGGTACCATAGACCTCAAAAAGGTCTGTGCAAGCTCAGAGATAGTCACTACAGAGAAGCACCATATTGAATGAATGTTAGCAGTTTATAGAAAGTAGAGAAATTGGTTTATGGTGTGGCCTTCCAGTACTCTGTAGCTCTATTCCTCTTAATGGCGTAATAGGTCTCTTGTTATACCTGTGTCCAGCCACAGAAAGATCAGCTCTGTAAGCAAGTGGGGCTAGTACTTTTACTGAGACCACTTGGTTTCCCTGTATCCCAGCTAAGCAAATGTACACTGACAATAGTCCTGCTCAGATTTGGATCAAGACTAAATTTTGCCTGGATCTTGTAAACATGTAACGTAGTGTCTCCTGGTTTCCAACAGGCCAATCTGTATTTCTTTGACATCTTTGCACTTCATCAGCATTGAAACATGTTTGTGTATGTCATAGCCAGGAAAACAATGTGCAGCACCTGGCTTGCTCAGCAGAGCTGGTGCCCACATGCTGCTTACTGCTGAGCATATCCCTGTTGGAATTAGCAGCCCTTGACAAAACCATCAAGAAAATATCAATAAAAATTAATTGAGTACGCTTGCAATAGAATAGCTGTTTTATCTTTCCCTTCCTTACCAGAACAACATTAAAGAAAGAGACCTCTTTCCTCAGAGATGGATTTTAATAGATGTTGATATCCATTGACCAAATGAATGAATGATCAATGCCTATCAAACGAACACAGTTAGAAAGGGAATGTATTGCTGCATCTGGCTAAAATTCAAAGAGAAGAAAACCTTCTTCTCTGAGATCACAGAAGGCTTCTGAGAAGTCAATACGTGTATCTGGCAAGGGCATAAGGTGAAGATGAAGGCATGAAAGTTAGCAGGGATATGCCAAACTCTGATTGAACATTTGAACAGCTTTTTCTGTGCTTTTAAAATGCCTTTCCTGAAGTACTCAGCTGTTTGTAACAAACACATAACTTATAGTGAAGAACAAGTAATTCTAATGAAAGAAACTTATATTTTTGCAATAGAATTTCTTGCACTTGTGGAATCCCCTCCTTTTTTTTTAGGTCTTTCTTTTTTTTATTTCACAAACATCTCATTTACATATAAAAGTTCTTTGTGTGGAAATATGCACTCTGCCAACATCAGTGGGAGTTAAATCTCCTCAAAAGACCTCTTTGTTCAAATTCATATTTCTAGGATACATCCATGAATTTATCTATGTGGAAAGTGACTCAGCTGTATCAACATCTAATGCTTTTCTTTGGAAAACTATGGTATCAGAGCCACAAACTCTTTCGGTACATTTGATTTTATTAAACTTTGCATTGGCAGTGGATGATTGGAAACTCCACGTAGAAAATTAATAATACTAACAGAGTATACTAATAGTGTACAGTGGCTTTGTCCATTATATAGTACCATGATATGTCAGGTTATAATTTTTTTCACCTTCTTCAGAAGATATGTCTACTCTTATGAAAATGGACATTTTCTTCAGTGTGTTATATATAAAGCAAACTATAGTGCGAATTTTGATTAAAATGTTGCTCTGTGGCCTTTCGTACAAAATCTAATTTTATTTAATATTACTTTCTACATGTATGCAGAAAATGGCAAGCTAATATTAATAAAAGAAGGCTTATAGGAATGTGGAACAAGAACAATAGATCCTTGTCAAAATTTATTTACCTAGCTAGACTTTCATTTCAAAGTTAGCAGCACTCTGTAATACTGGCATAATACAGGGGTCTTAAAACTCTGTTAGACATTTTTAACCCATTTTAATTTATTCTATGGAAGTTTAATCCCCTGCTGAATGGAGAGAGGGTGAATTTTCAAAAGTCATAATCCACTGAAGTAAAGAATCTGTAATGACAACATAGACAGCAGGCTTCAAGAGTTTAGTTTAAATTCTTTCTAAAAATGTAAAACTTAGGGCAAGAGTTAATAGGATATTTCATACAATTATAATTCAATCCCTTTCCAAATCTTTATGCATTTACTTGCATCTTTGCTATTAGAAATATTTTGGCTTGATTTCTATTCTTTTAAGGCAAAAATCAGAAAGCTGTCAAATTCTAATGTGAAGATTTTCACAGAGCATTGTAACTCATTTGGTCCTTCAGTTCACAGACAATTATATATGATATTATGATGTTATCTAAATTGAAAAATAAATGATGTTTTACAAGCCAAACAACTTCCATTCTGACTTAACTGGGCAAGAAAATAAAATTAAGCTACGTAATACTACACTATCTTCATACTTCTACTCCTCTAGAATTTTTATAATTGACTTTAGTGGTGTGTCAGGGTTCAGCCCATAAATTGATTCAAAGTATTCCATATGTTTCCTGTGTACTCCAAACCTAAACTTTTACACTGTCCTTTGACTACCACCTTTGGAGCTGCCTGATTCTGTAAGTATCTGTAACTCAGACAACACCTTTTTTATTTTTTGACCAGGAAGTTCCTCTAGTGCCCACCATAAATTTTTACAACTTTGCCTGTCCTGAGCATCCAGGCACCAAAATTCTGCCTGAACCCCACAGGAAAAATGCTGCTTCCTTGCTAGATAGATTTAGTTGTGGCCTACTGGACAGAAATTTAGGTGGCATCAAGTGAAGCTGGGATGTGACTTGTTCATAACAAACAGGAGGAGAAGATTCTCAGAGATTCTGAAGCAGAGATGAGGAATGGCTGGTTGCAGGGTGTTTCACATGTTGGAAGTTTCATAGGGAAACAGTAAGTTCTTGTAAGTGATATTTGTTGAAAGTTATTAAATTCATGGCCACATACCCAACTTAAGAAGTCCTTGATCTGCAAAGATTTGAAAATGGGAAAGATTTTCTGGTACATGTAGTATATTCTCTCCCTGATTTTGTATTCCCAACTTTTAGCCTTTGTTGGAGGTGTAATATGGGACCAGATGGACTTTTGTTTTGACTTGCTTTCAAGCTCTTAAATTAAATAGACAATGACAATCACTTGCTTTTTTTTTTTTTTTTTTTTCTCAAAGCTACATTTTTGAAGGAAAAAACCAGTGAGCTTCCTTCTTTGAAAGACAACAGTGACAGCAGTGCCTATCTTCACCCCTGCTTTCTAGAAAAAAGGTGGAACATTTTGTAGGGCTGGCTTTTCATCCCTTCTTATTGTGGATCTGTGATTTTTATCCCTGGTTCAAAGTCCCCAGTCTTCGCCAGGCACATAGAGGAGTCTGGATGTTTAATTCTGAGTCTAATTTCCGCTCCAAAAATTTGTGAAAGGATAAAGAAAGTCTTTATCTTACAAAAAGCTGACTGCCACAGCTGAGAGGGCAGCACTGGAAGAATGAAGCAGAGAAAAAAAGGAGAAAGAGAAAAATATCAGTTAGGGCACTGCTACCAGAAGAAATGTCTCTGTAATTACAATCTAAGTCTGATTTAGAGTACCTATTTCTCTTAGACAACTAAACACTTTTTAAAAGCCTTTTTAAAGTTCTTTTAGTCACTAGAGGAAAAAAAAGAAGCTCAATAAGACTAATTTTTCAGATTCTAAATACTTGTGAAAATTTCTCATATGCTTAAATCAAACTTAAAAGATAACAGAATAGTACAAAGTGACACTGCTTCTTTAGGGAAACCCCCAACTGGGAAATTTCCTATATCTAAAAGTAGGAACAATACTAGCAAACCTACACACCTTGCTGTATGAATAGCACATCATTGGCTTCAGCATGCTTACAGATGTGTAGTGGACTTGAACATGAGTAGAGCTTTTTAGAAGGCATTTACATAGAGCATTCATTGTCCTTCTTCCAGCTTGCAGCCTTTGGGTTATCTCCTTATTATTTTCTACAGGGCAAACTATGCACCATAGGTCAGGTTATTCTTGGTCACCATTAGGCATCTAGGTGAAGAGCATTTGTTCCATTTTGAAGGTTCATCAGTACCTCGTGGAAGTAGAGAAGGTAGTTCATTCTGTTTCTCTCTCTCTCTTGATTATGGAATAAACCTAGGTGAATAATTTAGACCTCAGACCAGATTTCCAGGTGAAAAAGGTAATCTGTGAGGTGATTCCTGCCCCTGATCATGGACTGGGCTGGCACAGAATATTGTCTGATCAGGACCTAACAGGTGTCAGGCCAGCACTTTCTTTCATCAGTTTGTTACCATTCACAGGGCTTGTGACAGTGTCACAACTTAAGCCAAAGTCCACAAGAATGCAAGGGAGAGGAAATGAAACTCTAAAGCAAAATTCTATATGGTAGTTCTTAAGTATTCTTATTGGAACCAACCACTTAAGGTGCTTTGTCACCTTTGTATTTCCTGCAAAGTATTTGAGACTTCCTAGTTTTCAGATCTATTTATAACAGGCAATTTACACTGGGTAGAAAACACAGTAAAACTGTAACTTTTACTATTTTTTATTCTTTTGCAGAGCAACCACTGCAATGTCTTAATATTTTATGATAACATCTGTTAAGAATTATAATGACTCCAAAAAAAACGGTGTTGGTTTATAAGTGCCCTCATCTTTCTGTGGGTGCAAATTTTCTAATTAGTCTTTGATTCTTAGTCAGATCTCAAAGAGATATCAACTGATATAGGCGCTCTCATTTCAATGATGTTAGATTTTACTGAATTTATATCAGCTGTTGTCAGCTGAATTTATATCAGCCTTCTCGTCTTGCATAACGGCTGTTGTGTGAATGATGAAAAAAGCTCAGGTAGCCACATTTTTGTTTTAATGAGGACCATTTGAAACAAGAATGATAGCTCATAGATTAAAACAAGAAAAATACAGAATTTAAAGCTGAGCTGAACACAGTCGATAGCATTAATCTGAATTCTGCAAATCCTAAGGAAGCTCTATACAAAAATTGTAGTAAATGTATCTTAAGTCGAGTTTCCTAACTTAAAGACAGTAAAAAAATATTACCTTCCTCTGTTTTCTGTATGATAGCAAATCATATTTTTTATGCTGAAGTGAATGATCTTAAGTGATTACTTTAAAAAGTATTATTGAAAACTTCAGATGTCTCTTTTTCTGTGGTTGATAGTGAAAGGAGGTCACCACAACTATTCTGCAGGGCTCTGAGCAAGGACCTCTGCTGTTCAATATATTTTTGTAAATGACTGTGGGAAGATGAGTGAGAAAATTTGTTAATGACAAAATATTTCAGAGTAGAAAAGATAAGATCCAAGGGTGAGGAATGGTAGAGATGTCTTACCAGAATTAGTAAATAGGCAGTAAATTATGGAATGAAATGCTGTGGTAGCCCAAGTAATGAGAAACATATTATAAATCTACATCTCAGCTCCGTATATAATTAGGATTGAAATTTTAGTGTTGTCAGTTTCATGCAAACATCAGTTCATTAATGGTCAAACCCAAATAAAATATGAATTAGTAGAGAAAAAAGACTAAACTAATAGTAGAAGGCCATATTTGCCATCGTACAGGACCATGGCTCTGACACATCTTAAATATCATGCTCCATTCTCATTTTAAAGACAGAACTGGGAGTGAAACCAAGAGGGCTTCAGAGAGAAATTCAAAGGTGTAGGTATAGAATTCTTATGTACAAGGATTATTTGTGTGATCCAGGAGGCTCAGGGCTGGAAAAGTGATCAATATTTGTTTACTATTACGAATGGATACAGCTGAGACATACTAGTGGGCTGGAAGTAGGCTTCTGTATGTAGCTAGAAATCATCAAATTTTCCACTCACTAATATTTTTAGAAAAAAGTTTAATGTGTACCAGCAAAGAAAAGTAAGGAGGAACATAGGAAATTTGGATAGAGACCAAATTTTCCATCTGGAGAATGAAAAATTCTCCAAAGAAGGCGTCAGGAGCCAGGTTCAAAACAAACTGTATGAGGAAAGAGATCTGTGGAACCCATTGCTGAAGTATGTTATGAAGGTTAAAAGTTTACAAAGGATCAGAGTGAGCAAATCCACAGAAAAACAGTCTATTGAGAGACACTGAAACAGAAAACATATACAGAAACAATACCTAGTAGAGGAAATTAGAATTATTTGACAGCTGGGAAGAACTTAGGAGGCCATGTTCTTGCTCTTCTCCAGGCATCTCTTATAGTTGCTTTTGGAGAAAAGAAGATTTTTATAAATGAGTTTTTGGGTTGATCCTGCAGAGCCCTTTTGCTTTCTCATTTGACACAGTAGATCAGGAGTTACTGTTCCATTTGTCCACCTCAACTCAGTTTGCATTTTTTGATTGACTAACCCACATCCTTAATTTATATTCATCTCATGCAGCAAAAAAGGCTTGAAAGTTAAAACCAGAGATTTGTTTCTGTGAAATTTTAATGTGTGGGTTTTTATGTTTGTCCTCCCTTTTAAAAAAGTGTCAGTTTGCAACAGATACAAGTCCTTCAGTGTGTTTTACAACCCTTCTCCCACTTATTATAATCGTATCTCCATCAACTTGCATTCTCAGATTCTTTATTTTATCATCAAATTCCTGTGGAATATTGAATTTGACTTGTCTGGAAATTATTCATTGAATAAAATATTTCCATACCACTGTAACTCTATACAATTTGTAGATAGGTATAGGAAGAAAAATTGATCTGAGTAGAACAGTAAACTAGGTCCAGATTTCCCTTCACCCATTGCATAAACAGGATTATTATGAGGACATGGGATTCACTGAAAATTTTCTGAGTGCTGTCCTGCCTTAATAATGGTTCAGCTTACTGTAATGACCACGAGTACTTTCCTTCCTATGTTCTCGTCTGAGTTATCTTACCAAGGAAAGAGAATTCTGAACTCTTTTATACAGAGCATATGCAAACACAGTGCTGCCAAGTTCTTACAGTGCTATGCCAGCAAAAACAATCTTGGTTTTGATTAGTTATTTACCTGAAGAGAGAGATTTACCACCTTGAGTATTAGATTGTTTGTTTACATTTTCATTTGCCCTCAAGTAGTCATACATTTGGAGGAATAAATGCATGATTTCTAAATCAATACTATAATTATAGGTAATGAATTGTAACAGAGCTAGAATAAAAAGAAAAGAGTGAGAAATCAAGAGGCATTCTGCACCTTTTTAAATTACTAATTTTTTTAATCTCTAATCGATCAGTCTTAAATTAATGTTAATATACCTGTGGTTGATTTTAAACTGAGAAGAGGGCCTAAATCATCACTTGACACCTTCATGGATTCCCAAGGTCGTTTTTTAACTTCATTTTCTCTGCACCAAATGTTTAAGTTTGACCTGACAAAACATTAAGGGCTCAGTGTCTTGAAAGATAATTCCAAAATACCTGAGACAAATAAACTGCCTATCTTTTAGGAAGTCCTATAAGAACTACATATATTTATTAAAAAGCGTTTAATGATATCACAAAAAAATTTTCACCCTTAAAACAAGGTTAAAGAATGATTGGCGTATTCTATTTTAATGGATTCAAAAATTGATTACAGATCAATTTCTGTCTTTTTTAATGATGCTTTGGGATATTGTGCCCAATGAAACCACTATCTTTGCTTCTTCATAGAATAAGCAGAAGAAATGGATTAGCAATTTTTCATTATTCATTATTAATTGGAAAATAGTTACCGAGCAGTCAGCTCCTAGTACTTTTTTGGATATCGGTAGGCTTTACTAGGTAGTGGAAATATGTGCTGTCTATTAAAAGTACAAGACCAGAACCAAATGTCAGTCTGTCATGCTTAATGAGTTCTCTTCCAATGACATTTGTATCCTTGGATAAGTATTTCTAGATCTTTTGGCTCTTTACTATTTTTCTATATGGACATTTCTGCCATCATCATCATTCCAACCCACTTCTAGCTATGCAGTCACAGAGGAAATCCCCCTCCTCAGCACTCTTGCAACACTGATTTATTGCACTGCAGTGGGGTTGTACGTTAACACTGGTGGGCAGCTGGGCAGTTAAGCACCTCACAGGTCTTCACTTGCTTTCTGCCTTTCCCTAGTGGGATGGGGGCAGAGGAATGGAAGAATAAAAGCAAGAAAACTTGAGAGTCAAGATAAAGAAAAGCTTAATAAGTGAAGGATAAGTGGGGGAGAAGAGAATGAGAAGAGAAAGAGAAAAGAGAAAGAGAAGAGAAAGAGAAAAGAGAAAGAGAAAAAAAACAGAATAACTGATGCAAAGGCAACATTCACTAACTCCTAAGGGTAGAGTAGTGACCAGCCAGTTTCCAAACAAGAGATGGCTAACCCCTCCTAAAACTACAGTTTTGCTTTTAATTGCTAAGCATGATATTATGTATTATGGAATATCTCTCTGGTTAATTCAGGTTTTTTGCTCAGTTGTGTCCATTCCCGCTCCATTGTGCACCTCTCCAGCCTGTTGACTTGAGGGACTGAGAAAGAAACAGAAGGCCTTGATGCTGGGGAAACTCTGTTCAGCCATAGCTAGAATATTAGTGTGCTACCAGCATTTGGATCAAAAGTCTAAACCATAGCACTATATGAGTTCCTGTGAAGAAAATTAACTCTATCCTAACTAGAACCATTACAAGTGGGCCAAACTTCATAATGATTCATTTTAGGAATGACACCTGGCTGTGGAAAAGAAGGCAACTCTTGTTATAGTGAACTAATTTATGAGGTAGAGAATGCAAGTTTCTGAACTATATGCAGATACCCTTAAGGAAGAGGACAAAAAAACCTCTACAGAATTTAGGCTGCTCAGTGTTTTATTATCCATTTGAAATTGGCTCTTTTTCCATGTACTGCTAGAATAGATCTATGTTTCAGTTTCACACTACTAAGTGCAAAATCTCATGCATTTGCAAGCTCTTTCCTGTATTATTGCAGCCTTGTGTTTGGAAAGAAGAGAAATCGAAGAAAATTGTGGATCAGTTTGTGTGAAAAAGTGCTGCATTCGCAGAAATTCTATTACACAGCAATGCTCCGTGTTATTGGGTGCGTGAGTCTCTGAGGATACATATAGCTACTTTCTATAGCAAACAGTATACTAACAGTATATGAGAAAGCAGTTGGTTGGAAAATGTTAGCAAAGAACAATGAATTGTAAAGCTTTTTTATTAACCCTTGTGGGCTGTTTTTTTTAGTGCTTACACAGACACTTGACTCGGGAGGGCAGGTTCAGGCCTTTAATCATGAATGCAGCCAGTTACCCACACTGAAAATCACGAACCGAGGTCTCGGGGCTAACTGAATGACCAGAAGTCTTTCAGGTATTACAAAATCGATGACAGTAACAATCAATTGTATCTGTTAGATCAGGTATGAAGCAGCATAGAATGCATAGAATCTGATTCGTCCATTCCCATGAAATATGCTGGCTTTCAAAAAAACAATTTTTCAATGTGATTCAATGTATTGGATCAGTCAGTAATCATTTCAGAAAATATCTCCTTTCTTTCCTGAATGTTTAGTTTTATATGTCTGAAAAAAAAAGAGAGACCTCTTTTTACAGGCTTTTTTTATACTCTTGCATCTTGTTACATGGAAGCTGTAGTATAATCCTATGAAATGTAAATCACTGAAGATGAAGATGAAGAAAGGAAAACAAAAATTAAAAAAAAAACTGTGAGCAAAGAAAATTAGAGTGATAAGCAGTCTATATCCTACCAACAGATTACTAGCTCTGTTGTCTAACTGCTTAGATTCATAGCATGTTGACAGATTCATGCTAGACAGGCACATTTTTCCTTTTAACCACATTTGTTTTTTTATTTTGCCCTCTTTCCCCATATGCCACAGAAAAAAATATATTCTGAGTCTCTTTCTCTCTTCCTGTGACATTTTCTTTGCTGCTTCATTAACCAGTGCAACATCAGTGCATTTTATTACAGCTTCTCTTTTGGCTCACTGTGTTGATGTTAAAATGCAACTATGAACTGGCTATCAAAATGCTAGTCTGTGTTTAATCATTCTGTCCATTCAAAAGAGGAAGAAGTAATATTTTTGGCAATATTCTGATTTAAACCCATATTTTATCTATTATCCTTATTGGCCCACCAACTTGAAATGCACTGGGGAGGTATAGGGTGAGATGTGATAGACTTAATTATCTATTTATTTACTGTAAAAGGCTGGGGGCATATCTCCTATCTAATCAGTGTATTAAGACAATTTAAACTGATTTTATGTAAATGCCTTCAACTGACCTTGAAAAACTACTGAAGTTAATGAAAGCATGCTTCAATTTCAGAATTTTTAGGGAATGAAAAGGCCATACTATGATAGATATCCTCTGTGACATATACCTCCAGTTGTACCAGTAGGGAGGGGACATGATTTAAATACTATCTGGTTTCCAATGGGTTTCCTGGGTAGGGAATGCACTCAATTAATTTTTAAGTGAAGAGAAAGATATAACTGCAAATATGATAGAAGCACATAAATCAGAGGAATAAAAGAGGATAAATTCAGAATCTCATATGTAACCATGAAAGGGGAAATAAGAAACTTGGTGGCCTCTTCAGAGCAGTGTAAATGTTAGAAAATGGGGCAGTGTGCGTGATGAAAAATTTCAGGGGGAATGGAATAACACATGCTGTCAGTCCCTTTCCATCCGCCCACTGCCCCACCAATTCCAGCACTCCCTGTTCCACTCCATCATCAGAGCTCTCTGCTAGTGCTGCATGTTAGACAGCTGTGAGCCTGCATCTGTTTTCTGTTTTTCACTCAATTAAGGCAAAGAGAAAAAATATAAATAAGGCAAATTGCTCCGACAGTAAATTTTGTGACAAACTATGTCTGAAATATATAATTTTGTAGGAATTTGGTGCAAGACTTTGTCTTCTTTTAAAATGTGATTTTGCAAAATTTTTTTATTAGTACTTTTGAATTGATGACCTTATTTTTCTTGTAAGTACACAAAAGGCTTTCTGTCTTACACAGATCACTATTTGATTTGGGGAGGAAATGGTGAACAAAGAAATGAAGCGAGCAAGGAGAAATGCATGTCATACTAAATACAGACAAGGCAAATCAGTAGCTAGTCTGTAAGGGACTATAAAAAAAGGCTGTGACTCGTCCTGTATTAATTGAAGTGGAGTACACGGTGTGTACAGCTGTTGATGCCAAACTCATTAAAATTTTCATTATTCTTTATTTATTTTGTAGTTGTGACTGAGGGTCCCAGTCAAGAACACAGACCAATGTGTACTCATAAAAGGAGTAGGGAAATTATATTACTCTTATTAGATTCATAATGACATGGACTCTNAAAAAAGAACGTTACTGATAGTGGAGGACACAGCTACTTTGCAGAGGGAACATTCAAGCCAGAATGCTTCACTCTGAGATGCCCAATACAGCCACATACAGACTGAAGGATGACAAGGCTGTGTACCTTATTTTTCTGTAGTAATTCATTAAGTACTCATCACTTACAGACATCATAACAGGAGAATATTGTGAATGTCTTGGGATTAAATCTGAAGGGTAGTGTAAAAAACTGGCAAAGGAGAATTAAGTAGTAACTACTCGGAAAATAGAGGAAAAGAAACATTTCTGGTATGGTTTACTGAGTAGAGAGATATAATTTAATTTCTCAAAAAAAAATTCCCTATGATTTTGAAATCTGGTCATTTTGGTCTCAGGTGGTAGCATTACATATCTCAATATATCTTTTCCCTCTTCCCTTCTTTTTCAGGTTACCTGTGCAAATTTAACAAATGGAGGAAAAACAGAACTACTAAAATCAGGAAGCTCCAAATCCACACTAAAGCACATATGGACAGAAAGTAGCAAAGACTTGTCTATCAGCCGACTGCTGTCACAGACTTTTCGTGGAAAGGAAAATGATACAGATTTGGACCTGCGATACGATGCCCCAGAAACTTATTCTGAGCAAGATCTCTGGGACTGGCTGAGGAACTCCACAGATCTGCAAGAGCCTCGACCCAGAGCAAAGAGACGGCCCATCGTCAAGACTGGGAAATTTAAGAAAATGTTTGGCTGGGGAGATTTTCATTCCAACATCAAGACTGTGAAGTTAAATCTATTAATAACGGGGAAAATCGTTGACCATGGCAATGGGACGTTTAGTGTTTACTTCAGGCATAACTCTACTGGTCAAGGGAATGTATCTGTGAGCCTAGTGCCCCCTACAAAAATAGTGGAATTTGACTTGGCACAACAGACAGTGATTGATGCCAAAGATTCCAAGTCCTTTAACTGTCGAATCGAGTATGAAAAGGTTGACAAGGCTACCAAGAACACACTCTGCAACTATGACCCTTCAAAAACCTGTTATCAGGAGCAGACCCAGAGCCACGTATCATGGCTCTGCTCCAAGCCCTTTAAAGTAATCTGTATTTACATTTCCTTTTATAGTACAGATTATAAACTAGTACAGAAGGTGTGTCCTGATTACAACTACCACAGTGACACACCCTACTTCCCATCAGGGTGAGGACCAACTTGTGTCTGAGACTGAAGCCTGGGGAATAAGAGGTCATATGACAGGTCTGTAACCTCAAGGAGGAAGGCCACATCTCTTGCCTGGAATGTGTCTACCTGCTGCTGCTGCTGTCAAATGGCTGCAAATACGTTAGTGGAAAACAATCTAATGTAATTTTTGCCCAGTCAGCTCCATGTATCAATCTAGGTGTAAGTCACTATGGATTTGAAATAAAACCATACATGTACACAGAGATCCACATACTTTTCAGCGCACATTACTGAGATTCCTATTAAGAAAGCTTTCATTGTCTCATGTCTAAGGTTTAAGGATAACTTCTCATCAAGCAAAATGGATTTACTAGACAGAACAAGGTTTCTAACACAGACTGTTATGGAAATCTCCTTGAAAGTCCTTCGAGTACATGCCAATCAATAATCCCCACTCATACATTCTACTGCTTGAAGTAGCTGTACTGGTAAATAATACTGTAGGAGTAAATACTTGTTAAAAATGGGAAAAATGTGTGTCTAGAGTTCAGTATTCCTTATTATATGAACACAGCAAAGCATCATGACTTTTTTCCAGCATACAGTAGGCACATTTGAGGTGGTGTTAGGTGGCTCTTTTTCCATGGAGTGAGCCTGTTTCTAGTAAAGATGGGCAAACATTTGGAATTTACATTTGAGCAGACATACTGGTTTCATGTTTCTCTGACTCTTTAAGCTCTGATTCTTTAAACTTGTTTAGGTCAGCTGAGTTACTTAAAAACTGTAATTGATCTCTAAGAAGGAAAATGCCTGGTGGAGAACATGTAAGTTATAAGTGGCTGTCTTATCTTTATTACAAAATATTGTAACAAATTCAATATCCTAGTCTTCATTTGTATGAATGGTTTGTATTGTACATAATTTAACCAGTGTTATTTGAGCTGCTTACTAATATTAACTTGTAATTGTCTCTCTGCTTGTTATTGGTTAAAAACAATCAAGGAAATGAGGAATCCATTTTATCAATGTAGCTGTAAACTCCATTAAAAGACAGAACTATGTACAAAGCATTTATTCAGCTAAAGTATTGTTGAAAGCTATACATATACAACATTACAGTCTGTCTGTATTTAGATATTTTATTTCCAGGGAAAAAAATGAACTGTACATAAAAATAAAAAATCTTAAAGTTGAGTTTCAACATGTACTGAGTAGATAGTAGTTTAAATGGTTCTGACAAGCGGATAACACTCCAAGTCTAATATGGTTTTCAATATTGCCTCTTTGCATATGCACATATATATATCTCTATCTATAAATTTGTGTGTGTGCATGTTTGTGAGTGTATATGTACGTGTGTGTGTGTGTGTGTGTAAATACATATATATGTTGCACATGTAAACATTTCTTGAGCCCTATTTCTAGCAAGCAGATCTTGCTACTGAAGAGTCTTGCTAACTTGAGCAGAAACTACCACTTGGATAACAAATTACACGTGCAGGGCTTTTTTTAAAAATGATCCATTGTCATTCAGAAGTGGGAAAACATGGAGCCACTCTCTGTGTCCACAGGCCTGTCTTTGCCTTAATTCTAGCCTCCTCTGAGGTACTGATTTCTCTTTTTGGAATGAAGAGATCCCTTTTTATGGTACAAGGGAATTTTCTTCCTATAAACAAAAAGCTCATAGCTTTTATATATATATATATATTGTGTGTGTGTGTATAGCGGCATAATTTACTCCCAACGTCCAAGAAACCAGCAAATATAAGAAGTCCATGCCTAAAAGAAGGCTGCCCAAAGAATAACTCAATATTTCATATCATATCTTCCAGAATTATCATTCCTGGCAATTTTTCTTCCCTTCTTCCTCCCTTACCTGCAGGTTCTATGCTCTTGTGTCAAAGCTGTGAATGCAGATGTGGGTTAGCTTCCAACTATGCACAGTGTTACGAACAGCTCCTCCAAACTCCCAATAAACACTCCACTAATGTTTCAAGAAGTGAAAAGTTTGAAACAACTTCCAGTTGTGGACCTCTCTTGCTGAAATGTGCAGACTCTAAATGAGATTGAAATAAAACAAGTGGATAACATTATTAAAAGAAAATGTTTTCCCATTGATGTGTGAGTAGGAGAGGAGACTTCCATATTATCATTGCTTTGGTTTCTTCGAATAGACATGCTTGTGGGAACTTCTTCACTGTGTATGACATTTCCCAGGACAAACTTGTGACCTGGGACCCTGTGCAGATTTGGAGAAAGAAATTGTCCAAACCATGCTGTCCATATTCTGATCTCACTCAGAAACATGCTAAGATAAAACTCTTTAAATTTTACAGGAATTGTGATGAAAATGGTAGTATTTATCAGTTGTGCTCTATGAAAAGTAATTGTTCTGAATATAAACCATAAGTTATTTTTGTTGTTGCCAGTAGTTAAAACTTGAGTATATTAAATCAATGGGAATTTTGTTATTGATTTCAATATAAATTTTTGTTTAATAGTATGTTGAACTCCAGTGTTAAATATGATTAGCAATCATAGCAATCTGTATTACAATTGAGCATTTCACACTTTGTGTTCTTGTTTATATTCCTGAAAAATGGATGTGAAATACTATTGCTGGTACAGCTTCATTATTTTCTATATTTTTTAAAACTTCCCATAAATATATGAAATATATACATTCTGTTAATATATAAATATTTGTCCTTTTTTTCAGGTAACGTCCATACAAAGAAAGAATTATTCATCATGCAATGGTTTTGATCCAATTAATTGTGGTAGTTGGTACTTTGTCTGCCTCTATCACAGTTAGTCATATTATTTAATCTTAAGCCTTTGAAGAACTTGTTATTCTTCATAAGCATTCTTGAGTCTGAACTTGAGAGAGTTCTTTTGGTGGTTGGGTTTTGAAACAGCGATCTAATATCAAAATAGATTATGTATAACTTAGCTGCTAGTTTATCGCATTTCATTTGATATATTTGGGAAATATTTTATGTTTGCTAAGTTTGTGAAAGAATATTTTTGGTTCTGCTATTTGAAAAAGGAATTTAATGAAAGTGAATGTGTTAATTCAGTTAAACAATGTATGTATGGGTATCTGGGTCTTGAACATGAACAATGCCTTAATGGAGTGCTAGGCCAGGCAAATGTTGCCACACTATAACTCACTAATTCTAGATATAATAAAGATGTATATCTCTAAAGATATATTTTTTAGGATTAAAGAAGATTAAGTTATTTATTTTTAAGAAATCAAGTGACTGTTTCTGTTCACTTTTTTTTTTTTTTTTTTTTTTAACATTTATATAGCGCTTTGCGTCTTATTTTCACTACAAAGAGAAATCAAAAATAGGGATATCTTAATGGAACCAATTACTCTTGGTGCAAAAATACATGGATTATGCACCTGAGTAAATATCAGTATATTAAACTGATGGATCAGTGATGTAATTATGTATCACTTCCTGTGCTCTTGAGAAAAGGAATCCAAGATATGGGAAACAGGTGTATAAATAACCATTGCAAAAGTCACTGATCAAAATTAAAAACAGTGATAGAAAGCTGTAAGATATTCTTGTTAATGTTATCAAAATACTTCAACATGGGGCAGAAAATATATTTTCTTCCCTCCTCATGATATTGCTTGTAAAGTTTTATCCCTTTGTCCCCTTTTATCACTAATAGTAAGCAAACTAATAAATTCATCTTTACACAGACATTATTTTTTAAAGTTTGCCATGCTTAAAAGGTAAGATGTCAGAAAGTGTTAGGAGAGCAGAATGGAAGTCTTCTTGTGTTCTAGCTCATGTTAGCCTAGGGATTTAAGTAATACTGCTGGAGTAATTTGGTCAGAGGACAGTTTTACCATGATTAATCATGGTATCTATGTTCTAACTTTCAATTCTGCAAGAATATCATAAACTGCTCTGAAAATTATGTGTTAGAGAATTGTTTAGGAAAACAAGGATTAAAAAGTATCTCCCACCCTTACAGTAAAATCAGTCTAATGCTTAGATACCTGATCTGAAGAATTACTTTTCACCAGAAGAGAATGAACCTCAGTCTTTGTATCATGTGGATCAGTCTGTGTCCTTCTATGGCAGAGCCAGCAAAATTGTATCTGACTGCAAGATACAGTCAGATACAACCACGGTAGGAAGAGAAGTTTTCTCTAGTGATTTGTACTTAACTGCATGTCTAGCACTGCCAGAGACCTCTAATGGCTGCAGCAAATATTTGTTGTGCTAGGAACTGCATAATACAGAAATGCATACAAGCCCTATTCAGGAATAGTTTTGATGCCAGAACTCTTAATTTTGAAGACAGTATATTGCAGAGTTCTTGTGAACCATGTATTTATAAATGTAAAGCATACTGTTTATGAGTTTCTAAAAAAATTTACACAGTTCTCAAAAAAGAGAGATGTATACAATGAGATACAAAATCTCATACATACAGCAATGAAGTACAAACACCCCTGACCTTTCACAAAACTTCTGATTCCAGTGTATCAGTCTGGAATTCATGAGAAGTGTAGCTTTTCTTGCAATGGAAGGCTTAATTATAATTTATGCTAAAGTCTTTAGATGAGTTACTGTTATCACTTTAATTTATGAATATGGATACTATTTCCAAAGACATTTTGACAATGGAAGCACAGAGTATTGTCTAATAAAAATGATTTTCCTTTTTTTTTTTCTTTAAAATGGGTAGTATCTTACTGAAAATATGCTAAAATTGACAGACTAAATAATTTTCTAGGTAAAATTGAGAAAATCTATATTTATGGATATGGTTAACACTTCATGTGAGGAACACTTACTAAAAATAAACTGTCATTCAAAAAGTTACAATAAATTGTGGGACTGTGAAATACTGTGTTTCCTTGGGTAATAAACGTCTGACAATATGATCAGATGTAGCATGATCCCTTCAAAATGGTTGATGCATCGTATGGCTAAAGATAATTTTTTTTCATCTTTTCCTGTATTCTATGCTAATTAGTTAAAATACCCAAACTAACAAGAACATTGTTTTGCACAGGAGTTTCTTTTCTCATTGGAAAATATCTAGAAAATTTTTTAATTCTCTTTGGAAATCACACCTGGTGGGTCTCTGCTAAAGCTTGGACTGATGCCCCTGTGTATGGTATACATAATCTTAAATCCTTTGTATTAGTTTGCCTTTGGGATAAAGAAAGAAAGGTAGTTTTTTGTAGGTGCTTTGGATCAGGAGAAAGCCAGTGACTCATCTGAACTTTAATTTTAAGAGAGCTATGGTCATGTTGTCAAAGAAAGTATTTGAGAAGATGGAGCATCTATGAGATTTATTCCTAGTTCAAAGTGTACCTCAGTCATGTATCAAACTGAGATATTGCTATGAGGGAAGGCTTTAGTGGTGTGTGAAATGAACTTCTGTCTGTTGTTAACAGGAAATTAGAGGGACCAAAAGAAAATTCATAAAGTTGAAACAGTTCATACATATCACTGAAGATGTGGAAATTAGCTATCTCAAAAAAAAAAATCAGAGACTACATCCAGTATTTTATGAAAGGTTTACTGAGTTTCTGGGAAAAGCCCAACATAGTTACAGATATGTTCCTGAGAAAATAAGTAAAACTAGAATTGGCACAGGCATAAATAACATGAGATCTTTAGTTCCTCATCTAAGTCATCAAAAAACTAAAATGAGATGCAAAAGCCTGTGTAGAAACAGGTAACCTGGGAAAAAATGAGGTCACTTATGGAGCATGAATAAAAAGCCATATTAATTATTTCAGTATCCAATAGCTATAGTTGTGATGAAATTTATTATGCAATATTTATGAAACACTTTTTAATTTCTTGCGTGAAAGTTAAGTATTTTGATTAGTCATAGAGTGGGGAGGTCTTGAGAACAAAAAAGGAATTTTTTGTAAGGAAGTTTCTACAATTGTAACATACTCCCTCCAGTGGAGTATACTCTGGATGCCTTTAAACTTGCTCCATTTAAAATCCAGAACTGTAATTGCTGATAGTGAACAAACCAGAAATAATAGAACTTCCCTGGCAGGGACCATGGTGATCTTGAGTTCTTTGCATGTTTGTTTTGCTGTCTTTGTTTCCTTTTGTGTTTTTGTTTAAACCTAGAGGTATAAGAAATGCATTTATCTAGAAATAATTCACTTTAACACTCCAAGTGTGGAGTTTACTCATAAACTTTATGAAACAAACTGATATATATAGGCATATGACATTAAGTGCTCTAGACTTGATTTTGCTAATGACCAGTAGCTCATGTCCAGTTAATGATGTGGACAGACTAGCTGTAGCAACACAACTTGGGTATCAAATGAATTCCCAAATGAATCTTCTTTGACTCGAGAACAATTTAGAAAACCTTTAGGTGATGAACTTCAGTAGGTTAGCTGTAGCCCTTCAGAAAACAGAAGTAATAATCATAAACTCTCGTGTTTTTCTCAAGAGCTCACCAAAATTTTTCGGTACCATCCCATATTATGAAATGAAAATTTCTCGTCTGCACATCGGAGACTTACCATTTCTTTAATCCAAATTATTACTGTGAGGAATGTTTTAGTAAGTAATGTCTCATTTTTGAATGAAGTATTATTTTCTTAAACTTTTTCTACTATTCTTCTGTAAGTGTTGAGCAAGTTTCTACGTTTTTTACCCCACAGACTATCCTGTTACTGAATTTACACTCACAAAAGGTTTTTCCTTCTATTGAGGTAAAAACATCCTGTTCCTTTATTCATAGGAATCACTCATATTTTCTCAATTTAGTTCATTTTGCTGATTGCACAAGTATTACCTGTAAAGTTCCTTTTCATTTGCAACTCTGAAAGAATAGTGTTGGTCTTTTCAGAACAATTCCCATTTTGTCAGTCTATATTACAGTTAAAGACTACAATGAATGTAATATTTTGGATGGAATTCCAATGGTAAAAAGTCTCATCACCTTTCTCCACAAAATTCCTCTGCATTCATAGTTACAATGGTCTCTCTCAGGTCTCAAACTGCAAAAAAATTTACTGCTAATGAGCTCTCTGCTATTACTTCTAGTAGAAATGGCAAACCTTAATTATACTGCTTTCCAGTGTTCTTTCTCATTTATCATTTGAGTTTTGAAGTATCAGTCTTCAGATATATTAGTGGCTACTTTCCTACACCACTATTTTATGCAACTCTACCTCTTTATCCCCATTTTCAATACATTTCTGACCTCAGAGATATAAGAATTGCCTGTGAACTTCATTAGCACACTACTTAGATTTACTTCTAGCTAGCTGCTGCAATGTCATAGATAAGAAATATTTTATTGCTCTTTTCTGATTGATTTCTGATGTGCCTTCTTCCCTGTTTGATGTTTTTTCTTACTCTATGTTTTGTTTGAAGTCATTTGGCTGTTTGAGATCAGATATGAGTAGTGCTCCGCACTGATGTGTTTACACATAGAAGTGGATGACATATATAATTATGTATTTTACTAAAATTGAGCTAATGAGATGATTGCATAAACTCATTTAGAAATACTAAGCAACAAGTGGTAGTGGTACTTCTAATTAATCTCAGGTAAAGATTTCAGTGTGCCATAAAAAAACCAAGTAGTTACTTTATTCATAGGGCTGGGAACTGATTTAAAAAAAAGTGTTGCCTGTGTTAAATATCACTACTGATTTGCTTGGAGGTAGAACAAATCAGTAATAAAACTTCACATCATTACTAGGAAATACACACTATTTCCATTTACTTTCACTGTATTTTTCATATGTTTCTCGGTAGCAGGCTAATATACAGTTGTAATTGCCAGCCTGTAGGCTTATTCTATTACTTTCGGTTCATCTTATTCTCCCCCAGATATTATTAACATTATTTTTTAAAAGGCTTTACATTGTGTTCCTTTTGTTACTCTTATATGACTTAGAACATCTGATGGCTAGTTGCCAAGAGAAGGCAATTAACTTTCTGTAACTTTCACCTTTTTAATATATAAATTTCCAGAACTTTTAGTTATCCAGTTGGAATACTTTAAAATTGCTCTCCACTCTTTCCCTAGCAGGTGCTGATTTTTCATCTCTCAGTTTAAGATCATTTCCATCTGCTATCTTTGTGAAAGAGAAATGCAGTCAACTCAAAGACTTATTTTTGGGGGTTAACTGAGTCCTAATATAAGATATGTTGAACCCAAGCTGTAAATTCAGTATAGAACCCATTCAACAATGTAAAGTATATGTGGAAAACTAGGAATCACACTGAATGCCAATTAAATAATAAAGTAAATGAATAATGAAACAACACATATGAATACAAGGATAATTTACATATAATTATAATCATTATACCTATTCATTGCTCTTTTCAAGGATGAGAAACATGACATTAAATTTTTTTTTTCATATAGCAAAGACAAGGAAGTTAAGTTAGATGAGACACTGAAAAAAGGGTGGTAGTTAATTAGATATAAAATTAGAGTCCCAGTAACTTGCTGTCAGGCTTCACTCAATAGGTGTTGCTGCCCTGCAGCTAATTGCAAAGAATATATTTGAGTCAAGTACGGGCACTAGAAGGTCTACGTTTTAGAATGAATGATATAGGTTTAAAAAGGAATGAAAGGGAGTTCCAAAGCTGTCTAATTCTGATTCTGTGCTCATGCCCAGAAAATGGTTCAAGAATGCTTAGACCACACTGGAAGATGTTTGTTTAAACTATGAATGATTTCTAGGACCATCCAGTGTGCTTGATGTCTTGTTCTTTCTAAGTAGTCTCTCCCAAAACTCAGTAGTTCTCAAACCATATGTTCTTGTGCCCTTTAGCCAAAGTCTCCCCCTTTCTCTCTTTCTTACTGCTGCTCTTCCACTCACTCCTAGAATTCGTGTATCTTGACCTCAGAAGTTAAAGTAATAAACCCATTTGTCTTTGCTCCCACTGGTGTCCTGCTCTTGTAGCTCTCAGGATGGTACACCAACACTTCTAAACGGCTGGTATGGAATATCATGATGGAAAATGAAGACTTTATTTCCCTCCAAATCTCCTTGGACTGGGAAAAAAAAAAAAATCAGGAAGTTCTTTTGTAGCGTTCTTTTGTATCTTTGAAGACTCTTACACGACTCAGTCATCAGCCATAATTTTTCTAGAATAAGTAGTCTCAGTTCTTATAGCACATGTGACTGCATTCCTCCAACTACTCCACAACTTTCCTACCTTTTCAAGTGTGGAATTCCAAAGAAAACAGGCTATTCTGGCTTATAGTGTTCTGGCTTATGTCTTGCCAACAGTGAGAAAAGTAGAATGTAAATAATTGTCTTCTGTTTCTTTCTATGTACTAGTAAAAGCGTTGTATGAAATACCAATGTCATAGTTATTTTTCATTAACATTGACCATGCTGGTTGTGGTGAATACAAATTTCTTATGCAGTAATGTTGTCTAACCTGTTATTCCACATGTGTGTATTGGATTATTTTTTTCTATGGGAGAATTTCAACTGCCAAATTTCAGTAAGACAGGGTATAAATTTACAGTACACTAACTTCTCCATGTCAGCTTCCCCTGTGGATTCCTGTAGGTTCCACTAATGCTGGCTCTGTGCAACAAGTGAAGTAGATGACACCACACAGAGCTATACTTACTGCCTAGCAGTGTCAGCATGAAAAGTTAGTGTACTGTAAATTTATGCTTTAGTTTTCTGTACTAATCTCTTTCTGTAGGCAAGCCCCAAGTGTAGTACTCTGCACTTGTGTCTATTGAATTTCTTGTTATTGATTTCAGACTAATCCCCACATTTATTGAGAAAAATTTAGTATTAAATAAAGTAATTCTCTCCTCCCTTTTCCCCTTTAAAAGTTACAGCTCTTCGTAGTCTTTGTAGTCTTTAATGATATTGGAAATTGTTGCAAGATGGCACAGGTGGAGTCTTAACATTGCCAGAGTAACCAAAATGTAATTTTTACAGTTACAGTTTTTAGACTACAATCACACAAGTCTAAAGAAATTATTAGCTAGAGACTGTACAGAACACTCTACAAATTATTCACCAGATGAGATAACTTTCATGTGTTGAGAGCATGAGCTACTTTTATAATTTATTTTTTGGGAGGAAGAAAGGTCATAAACTTTGAACCTTAAGGAGATTCTTGCCTGTAAAGTTAAGGCAGAAAAGTGTTTCTCTTGGAACTGGTGATGACTAATAAGGGCCTAATTCCTTTTCATATTAATGAGTGAAATAATTCTCTGGAGAATGCTATTTGTAGTTTCTTTGGACTCTTGGTTGAATGCTCCTAATGTATTAGAAGTACCTGTTACCTCTGGTCTGTTAGTATGTGTGTGTTACGAATACAAACTTTGCCTGTATCAGAGGTTCCAGTTTGGGAAAATGGATAAAAAAGTTGCATAACTTTTAAACCAGCTGCCACATTTTAAAGGATACCACATGCCTAAGAGAAGCTATGTTATATGTTAATGGTACCTTCTTGTCAAAACAAAAATTTATCTCCAGAAATATTGTTTCTTCATCATTAAATTTTCATAATTTAGTTTTAAACTGAATTTGATCCTTCTTTATAAAATTTTAGCTGCAAATATTTGGAAAACAAAACTCACCTACAGCTACTCTTTAGACTGTTTTACCTGTTAGCTCTCTGTTTACCTCTGATGCTAACATGGCTATCATAACATGTAGAGTAGCTTCATGTGAAAACAAAGATTCAGGTCTATTTGATTACTTTCTGACAGAGGCAGACTTTGCCAGTGCTGTGGTCAGAATAGATAAAAAGGAGGAAGCTGCATTAGCACACTCTCCCATGCTAGTAGATGTCTGTGATGGGTTCAAATGTGAGAACATCACTGAGGTGATACATCTGCACAGCTTTCAGGTTGGAGAGAAGTTATTTCACAGGACAAGTGAAGTCAGTTCAAGCCTGGCTGTAGAAAAGTGTATGAACAAATTTGTGGATCCTGGATTGCAACTGAGGAAGTGATTTCATTTAACATCAGTCTAGTTTCAGCAGATTACTGGTAAAAGAAGAAAAGAAATTTTCTACTTCTTCTTCTGGCCTTGTCTCCAAAAGCTCAGTCTTGTCTTTTTCTCTGAATCAGATCTCATGACAACTGCAGCGTAAGTTAAATCAGTCCTCCATTCTATATTTCCTGCAAATAGGTGAAAAAAGGTTTTCCTTTTAAAATATACAGGTTTTATACGCACCATTCCTACAAGAATCATCTTCTCACTCACTTGCTTAGAAAGTAGAAGATGTGAATTCCAGATCAGAGTTTCCTACTCTTGTCAACTTCCCCATTGTACTTGCCTTCTCTATGGCTTTGATTTCTCTCCTACGTGCTCTGAAAAAGCCTACCAGATTGAACATCTCCAAGGGTTCAAGAAAAGAAAAGTCTCAGGCTTAGGCATAGGTTAGATATTCAAATTTCACTGTGGCTGATACTTAAGCAGAGTAGAAGCTTTCAAGTGTCCTGGAGTTTTATTGTTTGGTATTGTGGAAAGTGTAGGTTTTACTTTCTCTCCTGATAAACAGCAGGTGAACAAGGGCAACTATGGCCTGAATCTTTTGGGGAAGGGGATCACAGAGTCACAGAGTATTCTGAGTTGAAAGGGACCCACAAGGATCATCAGGTCCTACTCTTAAGGGAATGGTCCGTACAGGAGATTAAACTCATGACCTTAGCATTATTAGCAGCAAGTTTTAACCAACTGAGCTAATCTCAGAGATCTGACTATTTGAGATGACAGTCATCAGCTAAGCAAGAATTGCGTAAATTTTTGGGTTCAGTTTCATATGGAGAAGCTTGATGAGCTTCAAGATGCATTTGTTCTTCTGTGAACCTAATCTGTACAGCTTAAACAAAACAAGTTAAATACCATTAACATTGCAGTGGAGGGCAGTGTCTCTGTCTCTATTTCCTTGTTCACTAAATATTCAATATATTCAGAGTTTATTTGCAGTGTTGTTCCTATTAGAACTAAAGTCCCAGTTATTCTCAATTGCCTCACAGCCTGAGAGGCACAAATTACCTCTTTTCTTGCAGAAATTCTGCCAGAGTTGGGTCTTTCCTCTCTTCACTTAGTTGTATTTCTTATGTTATTAGTCCTCTGTAACATCAGTCTAAGTAGTAGATAGAATGGAACCTCTCTTTTCTAAAGACTATGGCTTTGTGAGGAGATAGCAACTGCTGAGTAGCTATTCCATGTGGCACCTCATCAGCTCTTGCATCCATGTGGTCTCTTTTCACTCATGCTGCTTCCTGCTGTTCAGAGTGAGAACATAGATCTGATTCATTTTCCTAACTAAAAATGTTTCTGCATGCGCTGTCCTCACACTGCCCCCTTCACTACTACTCTTGACAAATATGTAAGTGTCTTTTATTGCACGTATTCCACTTGAAGAAAAGCTGTTCTGCTGAGATATGACAACATTTACAATTACAGGTCATTGTTTTGAAGTTTCTGAAAAAGAGCTATTTAAGAGCATCTTTATTGCCAGTGTCTCCTTTATAAGTTTGAACTATCAGAAGCCTTTAGTGTATTGAAAAAAATCATGTATGGACAATCTGAGTCGCAAAGAGTAGTTTGGAGGGTGTGCGGACTGAAAATAAATTGCTGGTTTCTAAAAGATTTGACTGTAAACTGTGTCTGTCTGCCAATCATCTGAAGTAACCTATCTGGACATCATCTGCAAAAAGGTACAGTGTGTTTGATTTAAGAGCTTACATTTTCTTTTGTGTGTATTTTCCACTATGGAAAGATATATCATACTCTTTCACTGTTCAGGCAAGGTGCATTACATCACTTTCACAGAGGTCATAGTTACAAGGTCAAATTTAACTCTGAGGGAATCAAATCTTCTAAGTGTTCATACTGGGTCAGTTTTTGGTCTGCAATTTTGACACTCTTGGCTTAGATAAAAACAATTACAAGATTTGAAGTATTTAGTTTTGGAATGGTCTCAAATGCACGTCTGAGTGTTCATGTGATATCCATCTTCAAGCCCACCAAAACTTGTGTCAAGATTCACACTGGAGTCACTGGATTTTCTGCCAGAATTTTAATGACTGGTGTTATAACCCAAAGACATCACAGTCTACATAAACGTGTGACTGTCTCATAGACTAACATTATTGAATCTTCTCAATGAGACAAGACAGCTGAATCAATCTTTCCCTGTTTTTGAGAGACAAGATTTCACCAGTGGATGTTTTACTTGGTGGCTTTTCTTCCTCATCTTCAAAAATTAAACACCTCTTCATCCCATTCCCAGGGAACACAGAGAGTGATCTTGATACTGCAAAAGAGACGGTCCTATAAAAAGGACCATTGTAAACAGAGGAGTGTAACTATTGTTTTTTGACATTTGTCATATGGTTATTTATTTATTGCTTGATATTATTTACTATTTGCATAATGGGGTGTATGATCACAACCACTGTGCAGCCAGAAACACAGACAGTCCCTGTCCCAAAAACTAGTCGAATTGAAATGGGAGTTTGAACCTTATGGATGCCAAAAGGTAGGGGGAGAAGGAAAAGGAGATATTGTCTAGTGTCGCAAAACTATCTCGGTGTTACTGCACCCTCTTTCTAGGATAAAATGGTTCTATGATTCTATTCTAACCCAAGCCATTTTGTGATTCTGTGATTCTAACATGGTGCTTCTTGACACCAAAGATTCCTAAAGGCCATCCTAGAGTTAGATATTTGCTTTGTTGAGCAGAACAATATCTCAGGAATTGTCTAAATGGTCAGAGGCTGCCACTTGTACATTAACATTCACAGTGTCAAAAGCTGATCAGACTGCCTCATACAAATAAATCCAGTGAAAAAGCAAGAATTGTTAGCAGGCACACAGGCACATACAGACCTGTCCAAATGGCTCTAGAGGCTCAGCTAGTTTTGGTGATGACTTATGCACTTGAAAGTCAGAGTTTGTAACATTATCTTCTGGAGCACCTTCTATCAATTTCCAGCAGTGTGTCATTACCCAGGTGAGATACTAAATTGTTTCATTGCCCTAAATTCCACAGAATTACATTTAGCCTGCAGGTAGTAAAAATACTCTACAACATGAAAGGACATATGGATTTTTAGGTTTTTCTTATTCAGATCAGTTATCTGCTACCAGACCTGTTCTCTATATTGACAGACAGAAGCTGCAATATTTGATAAGCAACTTCTGAATCCATGAACTGATGGATATTGTGGTTCAGTAACACCTTGAGTTATTCTACGGTAGTTTGGAATATATCATGCAGAAAACACAGTAAACGGCTCACTCATGGGTTTGCTAGTTTATTTTTTCCCATACCAATATAATTTTCTAATTCACTCTACTTACACTAAATTTGCTGTCTATTATCCATTGAAGTCCTTCTGATTATCTGAATTTTTACTACGTTTTGTGGCAGAAACCATTACAATACCTGGAAATATTTCCATCATTTTTGCATATCTATAACTTTGAGTGATTTTCTTCTAATGCAAGTTTTCTCTTTCATAGCTCTAAGGAATGTTTGATATGTTTTTGACAGCATACTAATTTTATGTGTAGTAGAAGAGCTGCTGTGAGTGAGAACACTGTCAGTTTTGTGAAAGTGTTCAGCACAGTCCACATTTAGATCTGTATTTTTGATACACAGAATCTAAATATTCCATTTCCATTGAAAATCGTCTTTAGAAAACATATTTCAGTTCATTTCACACTGTGTTAATTGTGTAACACACTGTAACCATTACCTTTTACCAGCCACAGTTGCTCATCTAATGGGAAATGATGACTTTAACAAGGAATTATTAGATCTATTTGATCTGAGAATGCACATGTGGACAATGGGGGCTGCTGGCTGGAACATGCACCATATTCTCCCCCTATGAGTACATAATTGAATTACAAGTCTCATTTTAGGCAGAAAAAAAACATCAGTGCAGCTTATGCTTTGTAGCTAGCCCTGCTGACTGGTAAATTTTATGTAAAATTACTAAATAAGTATGGGGCATTTAGTGTTACCTCAAAGGTAGTTTAAAATACATCGGATTTTCTAAATGGAAATTAGGTAGGCAGAACTCTCTTTCTTGTAGGTTAGAAAAATTTTGGACTCTTTTTTCATTAAATGCTGCTACAGTTTTAAAATTAGAGTTTGCTACAACCAGGAGGAACACAAGCAAGTATCACAAGATAATGTTTGACATTCTAATGAGAAAGCTTTTTTTCAACAGCGCTGCTTTAAATAAGATATTTCTGGCTTTGTCTGGGGAAGTGAGAGACTTACATAATTGCAGTGAGACAGATGTTTCATGGGAACATAAGCCCTGAATGTACCATATTTAGCTTCACTATTACCTTCTACTCTTTGCTAGTGGAATAGTCATTATTTTTGCTGTAGAAACTGAGAAAAAGAAGTAAAATACCACTACAAAATGACTTGAAACCTGAAAGTCAGTTTTTCATAAGTCACTGAGAGGTACAGGAGTCTTATGATATCTACCCTGCACTGCCATGAGCAGAAAAATAGTTCTCTTTCCTAAGTGAGGTTTCTCTCATTCACCAGCTATACCAGTCTCAGCAGGGTTCTTAGTCCAAGCAACCATCCCATTTTACATATTGGAGTGGACCTGAACTGCTGTGACTACCTCAGGACCCGAGAAAGTACCTGTGAAACATCCCATCACAAACTGTAGCTGTAGCCCTAAGTCTCCTTGACATTCTTTTACTAGGGCTTTCAAAATAATTCAGGCTCCCAAAACAACAGATTGGTGCTTAGATTCATAGTATTGGCACGGCTGCTGTTTTCACAGCTATAACTACAGCCTAACCTCCCAGGTGTCCAATTCAGCTATGTGTATTGTCTCTTGCAACTGGCAGCTTCACAGCATCCAAAGCACTGCTGCAACTTTCCCTACTGATTAGCTGGTTGGAGCACTAGCTCCAGCCTTGAGGCCTTGAAGATGGACTATTACAGAAGCTGGGAACATCTAGTTTGTGAATGATATATAATTCACATAAAGTGCTTTCTATCCTGTAAACTCTGTAGCAGAAGGGTCAGATTAAAGTCGTTAACAGCTGGAACATCTGCATAACAGCCAAGCGACACCAGCTGTGTCTGAAAGAGGTACTGTAAATGGGAAGAGAGACTGAGAAGCCTGATTTCATGTGAGATGCACAGTGGGACAAGTTATCTCTCTTGATGTTATCAAATCCAGCTCAGTCCTTCCACTCCCTTCTCTCACTTTACTATGTGGTAGATCCTGGATGTCTACACAGTAGCTTAGTCAAATCTAGCTAGGATTGCTGGCAGCATGTCTGTTGAACTAAAAGACCCCTAAATCCTTCTAAAGATGGGGCCCAAAAACTTCTGTAAAAGAATGTGCTGCCACAGATGTACATGTCCCCAGGTGGTCCTGTGGATGTCTTCTCAGATAAATATGAGGCTCCTTGTGACCTGCAGTGTATACTAGACTTTCAGGTTGGCATAACTAATGGAAGTGGTGCTCAGTGCATGCAGGCCTTGTAGCATCATGAAGTCCTAAGAGGCTGAGTTGCACCTATGAGGTGGGATCTAGCTGAACTTGGGCTTTACAGCCCATGGTAGGATGACAGTGCCGAACTCTGAGCTCAGTTCCTTGTGATCCCACTCCCCTGGTTTCACAAGCCCGTATTTACCAAAACTGGTCTTGAGAGCCCTTATACACTTATATATAAGTATATATACTTATATACTTATGATACTTTTCAAAAGGAATGTGAGATACATGAGTCACAGAATCACAAAACCTTCAGTGTTTCAGTCTTGGTCTGTCACAGATCACCACTGAAAAGAGCCTGTCTCCATCCTCTCTACTGCCTCCATTTAACTATTCAAGCACTTTGATGGGGTTTCCCCTGAGTCTTCTTCAGGTTCAATACCAGTCTACTCATCTGAGGGATGCCTCAGTCCCTGAATCATCTCTGCTGCCCTTCAGTGGATGGTTTCCAGCATGTTTTGTACTGTGGAACCCAAAACTGGACCTAGTACTCCAAGTGCGGCCTCACCACTGCGGAACAGAGGAGAAGGATTACCTCTCTTGACTTGCTGGCAATATGCCTCCTAATGAAGGCCAGAACACTTAGTCTTCTTTGCTGCAAGGTCAGTTACTTATGTTCTTACAAAAATGCAACAAAAGGTACACAAAATTTTATGGTTTTTTTTTCACCCCTGTCTAATCTTCCAAACCCAAATAGTTAAACATAGAATCATAGAATCATAGAATCATAGAATCATAGAATCATAGAATCATAGAATAGATTGGGTTGGAAAAGACCTCCAAGATCATCAAGTCCAACCCCTGATCCAACTCCAATTACTATATCATGGCACTAAGGGCCACATCCAATCTCTGCTTAAAAACCTCCAGGGATGGTGAATTCACCACCTCTCTGGGTAGGCTGTTCCGATGCTTGATTACCCTCTCTGTAAAGAATTTCTTCCTAACATCTAACCTAAACCTCCCCTGGCAGAGCTTGAGCCCATGTCCCCTCGTCCTATTGTTGGTTGCCTGGGAGAAGAGACCAACCCCCACCTGGCTATAACCTCCCTTCAGGTAGTTGAAGAGAGTGATGAGGTCACCTCTAAGCCTTCTCTTCTCCAGACTAAACAACCCCAGCTCCCTCAGCCTCTCTTCATAGGACTTGTGCTCAAGTCCCTTCACCAGCCTGGTTGCTCTTCTCTGGACCCGCTCCAGCACCTCAATGTCCTTCCTGAACTGAGGGGCCCAAAGCTGAACACAATACTCAGGGTGTGGCCTCACCAACGCAGAGTACAGGGGAAGATCACTTCCCTGCTCCTGCTGGCCACACTGTTCTTGATGCAGGCCAGGATGCCACTGGCCTTCTTGGCCACCTGGGCACACTGCTGCCCAAGGTGCCAACACATAGTTGTGCATGATTTTGTTTTTCACTTTTAAGACAGCTTGATTGGGTCTTGCACTCAGTGAAGAATCAGCAAAAGTCAAAAACTGTGTTGAACCACAGACAGTGTCGCACTCTGGTGCACCTTTATATGTTGGCATGGTTTCATTTATTTCAGTGGGATCAACCTTGCATGCTTAAGACCTCGAAAGTACATTAAATGACTCAGTCCTCTCTAAGACACCTTTACCTAGACCTATGTGCAAATAATGACTAGCAATACATTTTGAAAGTTGCTAAATTATTTAATCCTCTTTATATGAAAATGTTAGTTTGCAGAAGAATTTGACTAATTTCAGCAGACCTAAAATGCTTCATCTGTTCAGTAGAAGCACTTTGGATTTTCAGTGCTGCAAGTCATGTATGCAAAATGAAAGCCTGATAGAAACATAATCTTTATATCTCAACAGTTTGCTTACGGATGTCTCAAGTAAGATATCTAATATTATATATTAAGATATCAGTTCTGATTTTCACTAAAGCAAAGATCTCACACCCACCTTATAATCATGTACAATATGAAATGTTGTACAAGAAGGAAGTACCTGACACCTCTCCATTCCCTGAAGACTGCAGTTATTGGAGTCAAGCTACCTCACTGTTCTCTTATTTATTTAACTTATATGATGGAACACCATTAAATTGGACTTTGCTCATATTCCATATCACATTGGTTCAAATTACAATGCCCAAACCTCCCAGTAAGCAAAAGCAAAACTGGAGAGATTACATCTTTGATAAGATTGCAATCCCCTCTTGTAAGTAATATTAAAATTGACCACCTGAATATAATCAAGAATTTGCCTGGTTATCTTTAATTGATCTGCCTAGAAAGATAGTACAAACAGCAGTATGTACTATGTATGAAATTGCAGTACATTACAATTCAAAGCAATAATTTAAAACCAGAGAGTAAAACAAAATAGCAATTTGTGCCTATTTTGTACTTTGAAAGTTAAAACTTATCTCTAACTGACAGGAGAGGTCAACTCCTATTTATGAAAACAGTAAATAAAATAAGACATCTAGGACAAAAAAAAAAAAAGATGTATTCAATGTCAGTATGTTGAAAAAAATGTTTTCCTTCTTTGTGGGGGCAGTTGGACCTCATGAAACTATCAACAAAATCTGGAACAAAAGTAACACTTCCATAAATGTGTTCTTAGCATTACCAATCACAGTGGATTGAAGATACTTAAATTCTATGACTGCCTTTATTTGAGATAGATAATTTCAATAATTTTAGCCTCCTGATGCATTTTCTGCAAGGCAGCAGGCTGGAATCTCAGACTCTAGCTCTTTTAAAAGTTTGAAACCTGTTGGACCAATGGTTTAGAGGTAAGTGTATGGACTTTCCCTCAAGGTACCTCCTTTTGAGGTATGTGCATAGCCCTGCAGTCTGTGCAGTCATCACCTTTCTGGACGGGGTTCAAGATGCACAGCCTGCTGTTGAACCTAATGTGTGCTGCTGGCCTTGCACAGTTTGACAGACTTTTGGTATTCTAGTTCATAACTTCTTATAGATTTAATATGACTGCTCCACAGAGCTTACTAGTTCTTTGGAGACTGTCAGATGCCATGTCTCAACGTGTCCTTTTAATCTCTTCAGCCTGCTCTTTTCCAGTTATTATCACAGAATCACAAAATCATAGAATTTACCAAGTTTTAAGGCACCCACAAGGATCATTGAGTCCAGCACTTTAGCCCTACACCCATTCCCAGGAGTCACATCATATGCCTGAGAGTATCATCCAAACACTTCTTGAACTTTGTCAGGCTTGGTGCTGTGACCACTTCCCTGGGGAACCTCTTGCAGTGCCCAACCACCCTTTGGGAGAAGAACCTCTTTCTAATATCCAAACTAAACCTCCCCTGACACAACTACAGGCCATTGCCTTGGGTTCTGTCACTGGTCCCCCCACAGAAGAGATCAGTGCCTGCCCCTCCTCTTCCCCTCATGAGGAAGTTGTAACTGCAATGAGGTCTCCCCTCACCCTCCTCCAGGCTGAACACTTCAAGTGACCTCAGTCACTCCTCCTGTGGCTTCTCCTCAGGGCCCTTCACCATCTTTTTTGCCCTCCTTTGGACAAGCTCAAATAGCTTAATGTCTTTCCTATATTGTGGTGACCAAAACTGCCGCAATATTCAAGGTGAGGCTGCCCCAGTACAGAGCAGAGCAGGACAATCCCCTCCCTTAACCAGCTGGTGATGCTTTGCCTGATGTCCCCCAGGACAGGGTTGGCCCTCCTGGCTACCAGGGTACTGCTGACTCATATTCAACTTGCCATTGACCAGGACCCCAAGTCCCTTTCCATGCTACTGCTTTCCAGAATCTCCTTTCCCAGTCTGTAGGAACATCCAGGGGTTACCCCATCCCAGGTGCAGAATCTGGCACTTTCCCACGTTGAAATTCATATGGTTGGCACTATAATCAGGTTCTTTAATATTACGAGAAAGATGCCTCTGCCTGAATTAAGGTGCAGATAAAACGATACTCCAAAGTCAATAGAATGAATTTTTATTTTACAGGAAATGGGAAGTAAAGAGAGATAGAAAGAAATAGAGAAAAGAGAGAAAGGGGGAAAGAAAGAGAGTGACAGAGAGACAGATTCAGTAGAAAAAATACCATTCCATGGATTCCAACATGGAATTCTCTTCTTGTGGTCTTCTTGGTGATAAGAGTCCCAGTCTTGTCTTCTGGATTTGTCAAGGGAAGCCCAGGGTGGAGAAGGAAAAATATCTGTGGTGGTGAAAGAAGGAGTCCATTGGTGAGTGAAGCTCAGGGGTGTTAGGAAAATCTGATGTGGTGAGGGAAGAAAACCAAGTGTTGAGTGAAGTCCAAGTGTGGTCTTTTATTTGGTTTTGGCTAGGTGGGAATGCTCCCTGGTACTTCTGTTGGGGGTGGGATTCTACACTGGATGATGTAATACCGGATCACAGGATGTTTCAGGAGTCTTTGACACCTGCTAAGAAGTTACAGCTGCCTGTTAGGTCAGCACAGGTGAATCCATTATGACCCATCAGTAGAGATGAATATCTTCAGGTTATATGTTAATTGTTCCCCTGTCAGGACAAAGAAACCCTACCTGGTGTTGCAAGAGTCGCCTCTTTCCTTATCTTGTTTAACAGCCAGCTTGTATCCTTGAGGTGTTGGGTACTCAGCCACTCTGCTGATTATTTGAGCCATTAGCATTAACAGCCAAATCTCTCATGGGGGAGAGTGTTCAAAAGAGTCTGTGGGCTAAGGCCGCCTCACAGTCTTGTTTACTTACCCTGAAACCTAGAGGATTAGATAATATGCCAACTTTACATTATCCGAAGTTCCCACCAGGAGGCTTAAGTCAAAGCCAAATTCCCTGAAATCCAGGAGGCATACTCCAGCGAGGAATCAGCTTCGGTGATCTTAATGTTTAAGTCATAAATCTCTTTAGTCTCTTACAGCTGGAGATTGCTCAGTCTTCTAATTTGTTGAGGTCTCTCTGCAGGGCCTGCCTGCCTTCAAGGGAGTCAACAGATCCTCCCAGTTTTGTATCATCTGCAAGTTGCTTAGTGTCCCTTCCAGTCCTGTGTCCAAGTAATTTACGAAGATCTGAAGAGTACAGGGCCCAAGGTGGAGCACTGCAGAACCCCACTAGTGACAAGTCATCAATCTGATGTCACCCTATTCACCATTACCCTCTGTGCTTGACCCGTGAGCCAGTTGCTCACCCATCATATGATGTGTTTGTCCAGCTGTGTGCTGGACATTTTGTCCAGAAGCATCCTGTGAGAGACAGTATCAAAAGCTTTACTGGAATCCAAAAAGTTACATCATCTGGCTTCCCTTGATCAACTCAGAGACTAACTGTTATAGAAGGAAATCAGATTGGATTAGCAGAACTTCCCTTTCATGAAACTGTGCTGGCTGTGACCGATGACTGCATTGTCCTTCAGTGTTTCCCTCTCCATAATTTTGCCAGGCATTGAAGTTAGACTGACAGGTCTGTAGTTTCCAGGGCCCTCATTCTTTCTCTTTCTGAGAAAATGGACAATGTTTACCAGCTTTCAGTCAGCTGGGACCTCTCTGGATTCCCAAGACTGCTGAAAAATCACTGAGAGGTTTTCTAATGAAATTAACTAGATTTTTGAGGATTCTGGGATGAATCCCATCAGGCCTCATAGATTTGTAGGGATCCAGTTTGAGGAACAGATCCTGCACAACTGGGAGTTGATCATTCTGGCAATCATGGTCCTTCAGCTGAGGTCACTGAGACCCCCTTGGTCCATCATCCATGCGGAAGACCGAGGCAAGGAAAGTATTAAGACACCTCTGCCTTGTCTCTGTCCCTGTTTGTGAGGTAACCATTCTCATCCTTTAACAGGCTGATGTAATTTTTACACTATTACCATTATTATATTTGAAAAAACTCTTTTTATTGTCTCCCACATTTCTGATCAGCTTCCACTCCAGCTAAACTTTGGCCACACGAATATTCTCCTTTCAGTGGCAAGAAGCATCTCTGTATTCTTCCCATGTCACTTGACCTTGCTTCTACAGGATATACACCATCCTTTTTTCTCTTACTTCCAAGAGAAATCCCTGCTCAGCCAAGCTGGCTTTCTGCCTCAGATGCTTGACTTTTGACATTTGAGAATTGCTGCTTCTGTGCCCTTGGGAGGTGTTTGAAAAGTGACCAGCACTGATGGACCCCATCACCTGGAAAAACACTTTCCCAGGGGATCTTACTTACTAATTCCCTGAGCAGCCTGAAGTCTACTCTCCTCATTTCCAGAGCTGAAGTTTTGCAGGCACTACTCCTCCTGTCAACAGGCATTTTAAACTACATTACTTCATGGTGGCTGAGGCCAAGAAGGTCACCAATCTCCACTTTGCTCATGAGATCCACTTTGTTGACAAGCAGCAGAACAAGGAAGGCAACTTTCCCAGTTGACTCCCTTAGGACATGTTCCACAAAGTTGTCATCTAGGTTTTTTTAGGAATCATCTGGTCCGGGTTGTACCAATGGTGTGATGTGCGTAGTTATTTTCTGGCAAGCTGGACTCCCCTGTAAGGACAAGGGCATTTGACTTGGGAGTTTCTTGCAGTTCCTCAAAGAATAATTTGTTAGCATCACTGTCCTGGCCAGGAGGTCTATAGCACATCCACATTATTTGTTTGACCCCTGATTCTTACCTGGAGGCTCTCAACTGTGCCACTGGTCACTGTGAGCTCCATGCATTCTAACCCTCCTACTACATACAGTGCCACCTCTCCACCTCTGCTGTATCTGCACTCATAGGTACCTAGAGAAATTATTCTCACATACTCATAGGGAAGGGGTGTAGGTACCTAGAGAAATTATTCTCACACACTCATAGGGAAGGGGTGATTCTGTTTTGTTCACTTAAACTTGGCAACTTGGGTAAGTGCGTATGAGGAAGATGGTGAAGAGGATTTTCTCTGCAACCTGACAAGAAATGATAACCAGGTTTATGAAATAGCTTTCAACAGTATTGACACTTTCTGCAGGTGCTATTTATGCTAAATCTCCCCAGTGATGTCAAAGACAAGTTGAAATATATATTTTAAGTAGTTCTAGCTTCATGTATCTCTTGATATTCCTGTGATCATATTGTGGGTTATGAAATTGGTTGCTCCAATTATTTTAGGCCTTTTTAATGTGCTGTGTTGCTAGATGTGTAGGTATATAAGATCATCTGTGTAAATACACAGTGAAATTCTCTTTGATTAGTTGTATGTTTGTAATGATTGAATGCTCTTATTGCAAATAAGTCATAGTTCTTAAGTACTTGGTGCTGTAGGTTTAATGTTATGATTCATGATCTGTGCTACTGGAGAACTTAAACTCCCCCAGCCTGGTCTCCTACTGTATTAGGTATTGTGCAAACCATTAAAATTAGCTGAATGAGAACTTTTTTCTGACTATTCTACTGGTTCTGCATGGATAAAAAGAATGTTGTGTTCAGTGTCTCTAAATACAATTCTAAGTGCAAAAAACCCACACAAATAACTCATTATCGTATTCCACATTTCTGTTAGATATTAAATTCTTATATTAAATTATATAGAATGAAAGGATCATTGGAAAATTCAGGATGGAAGGAGTCTCCTGTTCATCATTAACTCTGATTTTAGCCCAGGATACTCACGGCTTTATCTAGTCTTCTTTAACATTTTCAAGGACAGAGACTACCCAAACCCTCTGGGCCAAGTGTTTCATTGCTTAGCTGCTCTCATGGTGAACTTTTTTTCCTTACATTTAGGCTGAACCTTTGTTATTTCAGCTTCTGTCTGTGTCATCCTCCCACCATGTACCTCTGTGAAGGGCCCTTCTTGATGCCCTTCTTGTATGTTCTGGCATTCATGATTCCGCTGGAATTATCTCTTCTCCAGACTGAACAAACCAGCTCCTTCTGTGACAAGAAGCTGAATTTTTAGGAATAGCCATGACATTCTTGTACAAATCCCCACAGAAAAAATATTTTTTTTTTATATATAATATCACCAAAAAGTCATTTTTTGTAGAGTCTGTGTTGTCTGATTGCTGTGTGGTTCGTACTACCATTGAATGCAATGTGCTGAAAGGTCAACTACTACTAAAGTAAATATCTCCTAATTTTTTTTGAAGTAAAAAGAGAGTTGAGGGAGAAGTTTAGAATGGTGAGAATGGAGAGCTGCTGTTTTATTGCTTCTCGTGGTTGTTAAAATCATGAAATTATAGACAGTATAAATGGATGACAGCAATGACTGGCACTGAGAAAGAATAGAAAGGTCTTTATAAGATTATTCTGAGTCACTGGAAAGAGGTGCAATCCATACCTGAGTAGCTGGTAGCCGTTAGAGGTCTATAAAGTCCTAAAGTCTCCATGATGGAAAAGTTCTTCTTAGATGCAAGAGACAGCACTTGCCATAGTTTGTCTATGATACTCTTCCAGGAGAATTTTGATACAAATTTCAGACTACTTGATCTAGTCAGATTCCTTTCCAAATGTCTTCAGATTCTAATCTAAAATGATTAATTAGAAAGTGTATCTATTTCTTTCTGATTCAATAACAGACAAGCTAACACTGATCATCCAAAACAATTTATAGTTCTTTCAAATGTTATTTGATACAATTACTTCATGTCAAAAAAAAAAAATTGTTCTGTACAAAATACACAGAGAAAACAATCTCTGCCTTGAAGATGTCAGGATCAAATCTAAGATGGGTCACAATGAATTCAACAAATAATAAGGCAGGGAGAGAAAAAATTCAAAGGATAGGAGTGAAAAAGTGTAATAGTTTCATGGCTTGCCACACACACACATACAGACACGTACACAGAGCTTAGTAGTTACAAATCATATAGAAGTTTTGCCTTGTTTTATGTACCTGATTAGAAGGTTAATTTCATGTCAGTTTATAAACAAAGTGGTTCAGATAAAAGTGTTATGTGTCATTCCAGAGGCCCTGGACTTCAGCTGTGACAGAGGGATTTCCTTATATGCATCGTGCACCTGTAGTTATTTTTCCATTTACTAGGTTGATAAAGCATGTGGCTATATGAAATCTTCAAAGGTTCTGAGTGTTAACATCTAGTAGGAGTTAGAGAGTCAGTGTTGCAAAAGTACTTACAATTTTCTCTCTTTCCATCTGCATTATTTTAGTCATGTTACATAGGACAACTTTGTTTTTAGCGTTGTCAGTATCACACTATCAAACCACAGCCTAGTGCAGCTCTTGTGTTTGTCTCTATTCTTATATCTAAAATTTGCTAGGGCTTTTTCTTTAATATCTGTACGGTTAATGAGGGTTTTCTATTCAAGATGCATTAAATTAGTTTTGTATCTTTGTTCTGCCAGTACATTTAAAAGAATATTCCACTATTGTTTTAGCATCCGAATTAATTGTTTGCAGAATGACAACTTGGGATCAAAGAAACTTTCAAAGTGAGTGACAACATTTTTGATTTGCATATTAACGTCTGCATTTGTCAGAAAGCTAAAAGTGTACATTCTATCAGTGAAGATGAATAAATCCTACTGGATCCTAGGGGACACTCCAAATTGCTAATGACAGTTTCTGTGTCCACAGCTTAACATCCCCGCCCTGCCAAAATAGCATAAAAGCCAAACATAAAATATGGTTGCCAAAATCTCTAGAGGATGAACAATGTAAAATATTGGGGGAGACAATAACATTCGAGGTTTCTGATGAATGGCTGGGATCAAATTAAGCTGAAGGTAGAGCTGTCAATGGGAATGTCAAGAAACTTTAGCTTCCTGGTTATAGACTGGAGAATAAGATAGTACTATAAATAAAGATAGTAGAAACCATGTAATTTTGTATGTGATACCAACAGTTTTCGTAACTGAGTAAGCATAAAAACATACCATTTTCTTTTGATAGATAATAAATATCTTTTAGGAAAGTCAGTGAAAGAAGAAGATTCAATCTCAAATAGATATGAGTCAAATATGGAAAGATAAACAAGAGTACATTTACGATTTACAGTTTTAAAGGAGAACATTGAAGCCTGGAAGCAATCTGGACAGAAAAATCTCAGAGGAGCCTTAGCATCTGCAGGTCAAAGATGCAAAAAATGTCTCAAATCAAAAACTTAAATAACAGAAAAAACTATAATGGAAGACTGAATTCAGGTCTATATGACTGAATATCATCTCCAAAATGGAATAAATACATATTGTACAGAACAAAAATTTCAGTTGGAAGCTTAAAATAAATGCGTGAAAATCAGGGGAAGAACGACAAATATTCTACCACATGTAGCAACATAGTTGTGAAAAAAACTATTGACTTATTAATATGATCTAACTAGAATGTTGTAAAAGGATTTGTGAAATATTTTAAAGAAATGAAAAATTAAAGACACAAAGGAAAACATAAAAAGGTATAGTATATATTGAAATGAACTTTGAAGTTTACATTTTCAATTGAATGCAGGAGAAGAATGAAATAACTTGAGGAATCTTGACTTCTATGGGCTGAACTTTTAACAGTTAAGAGTACTACTTGGTGAAGTAGCTGAAGACAAAATCTCATGGAAGCAGCAGGATCTCTAAATCAAATAATACCATTTAAAGTCATTGTGTTCATGAAAGATGAAATTGTACTGAAAATGGTAAAGAAAAGGTTACTGGGATGAGCAAATTCATCATAACCTCACTGCTCAGATTACTGGGAGTTGGCCTGTTTGGAATAGAAAATAAAGCCTGAGAGGCACATAAATATTTTCTATATTGATAAATGGTTTAAACAAAAAGTAAACTTTAGGGAAAAAAATTACCAAAATAAGCCCTTCCTGAAAGGAGTCATTAGGAAACAGAATCAGAGAATATGCCAAGTTGGAAAGGACCCACAAGGATCATCGAGTCCAACTCCTGTCTCTGCACAGGATGATCTCCGAGAGTAACACCATGTGCCTGAGAGTACTGTCCAAATGCTTCTTGAACTCTCTCAGGCCAAACAGAGCTGTATGATTTCTATACAGGTGGTGGCCTGATGAGTATGCTGTGTAAATGCATGACAGAAGAGATAAAGACAGGGGTGATGCTTCATTGCTGCTGTGTCCCAGGTTGGACTTGGCTCCCAGCCAAGTACCCAAACCACAGGGACAGAACCTTCCCCCTCCCTCTCCCTCTCTCACAGCAGACCGAAAATATCACGAAAAAAATCAAAAGAACCCAAACCAAACTGAATTTCAAGTGAAACACATTTATATATATAAATAGAATTATATACAATATAACACCCACAGGGAACCCCCCAAAAAGGGAAAAGGAAGGGAAAGGGAAAACGAAAAAAGGGATAAAAAGCAAATACTTCCCTCAAGAGAGCAGCGAACCACACCAAACAACCTCTGGCACTATCTGCCTCTCAAGGCCAAGTAGGCGCACTAGGCCTCACTCCCTCGCCTGGGCAGAGCGACAGCAGAGAACCTTCGCCTTCGGTCCTTCGGAAGAAAGAGAGCGAGAGCTTCCTCTCCTTATTTATACTCTTGCTTACTTAAAAATCGTATGGAATACTGGGAACATGTCCTTGGTTCCTTGGTTACAACCTGGTCACCAAGGAAGGCCTAGACTCAAAACCACTACATGCTGTAAGGTATTTGATTGGTGTGTCTATGCAAGAGAAACAGGAGGTACAGAGGATTAGTGCAAAACTTAGGTCTGATTTCTAGTTTGACTTGCATACATGGCTGCACCTAAGAATACAATGGTGCTCCAGATGGAGCTTTTTTTTTCTTCTCTGAAAAGATCTGACAGACATTGGGTCATCTTTCTCAGTCTTTGGGGTATATTTGGATGGATAAAGAGGCTCTTCCATTTAATTGTGTCACTTGATTTTAGTTAATGGTATTGCAGAGCTGGGCTAACATATCTAGAGTCATGTTAATTGACAATTTTGTTATGTCTCTCTCTCTCATGTTTTTTCCTGAGGCTTACCGAGCCTGAAATGCAGTAGCCTATTTTGTCAAAGGCTTTTTGACTGGGTTAAAGTCTCCTGACCAAGCAGCACTGAGAGTTTCGCTTATAGCCTGAATAGAGGGCATAAATAATGAGTGAAAAACTTTTGTAAACCTTTCAGTACTGGATGAATTTCCCGTTAAAAAATCCTCCTCTCAGCTAAAAATTTAAACATAATATGGGTCTTCTGCTGATTAGCTGCATTTTAGAATAACTAGTAAGATGTAAATTGGTTTTAAAAATTAGGGGGAAATAAGGAGAAACTTTGATTAAATCCCTAGAAACAATAAATCAGAAATAAAAATAAGCAGATTTAGAGAGTTTTTTTTTCTTATGGATGCCCTTTTGTGTGGGAAGTAACACGTATGTAATATTGGTGTAAGACAGAGAAATAACATTTAAAAAATTGTAGTCCTACTTTATGAATGTGTACTAAAATAAATTGGTTAGTTGCACTCTGAAAATGACAAAATGAAGAAAAAATATTCCTTTAATTTCAAGCAGCATTATCTTTAGCAAGAGTAGTTCAATGATTTTTTTTTTTTTTTTAAACAGCCAAAGCACGTAGTAAATGATTGATCATGAAGATCATGGAAAGATATGGTAAAGTGATCTCTTTATTTTCTGTGATAGAGCAGCCTAGAAGAAATGCAGTTTTCAAAGGCATCTGATAGTCAGCAGCCATTTTCAGTTATATATAATTTAAATAATACATCTTCATTAATTTCTCTGCTAACCATTCAAATTTAAATGTGCAGTTTTCTGCAAGAACATCAAAATCTGAACTCACCTGTGAGGCAGTACAATGTACTGCCATTCACATAAATTTTATTGACATCAGACTATCCCTCTGCTCTGATGACAAAGATGACAACTATGGATAAGGTAAGTTATGAAGATGTAAGAAATGTATATTGCATTTTTGATTCCTTAAATGACATTTTATTCCCAGTGTTTAGAATGTTAAATGTTCTTTACCTGCATTGGAAACATATAGAATATCAGGTGAAATGAAGAAAATAATTTAATTCAGATGTCAAGCTTGGAATTTTTTTCTGTGCTGGAACAAGACAAGTACAATATGGTGTAGGTCATAAAAAAAAATCTCAAGTACTCCTTTAGCACAGATCTTAGATAATAACATTATTTTTTAAATAATTAATATGATCTGGGAAAAGTCCTGGTAAACCCATAACAGCCTTTTCTAGATGGGGAATGATTTAAGACATATTAAACACAGTAAACACTACAGCATTACGTGATCTAAAGAATTATATTCAAGTAGATAGGTTTTTTCACGCTTCTTGATATTTGTACAAACTTTTTTTTTAATTTTTTTAAAGTCTTGTCTTTATTTACCTAAAGTGCTGTTAATTTAGTTAAATAGATTTGTATCTAAGTAATTTGGAATGTTCTGGAAAAAAAGGTCTGTCATCTCTGTGACAAAGTTATTTTTATTATCTATTTCTAGGTCTGTCACATCAGCTGAAAATAGTAAAGGTACCGTAAAAAGTGATCTCACTAAAACTAACAGGCTCAGTGAAAATCATTTACATAAGTGTAATGGAGGAAACATTTTTGTCTACTAAGAAATGGGGAACAAAATTCTAGAGTGGACTGGAAAGAAGGACAGAGTAGAGATAAAAGAATGAGATCATTAGGTCAAGTCCTTCAATCAGCTAGTCTATTTTTCAGATCCAGGCTAACTCACTGACAAAAGTACATTATTACTCTTCAATCACACCTCAAGTCTGCAAGCCTCTTGATGCCTAGAAACTTTGAATTGTTTTGCATGATTTATGCAGTCACATTTCAACTTAAGAACTTTAGTCTGCTCAGCAGCCATTAGCTTACAGAAGAAGTAGATGTTCGGGTTAAAGAAAAAACAACGTCATCCTGTTTTACACATTATTTAAATTTCTGAAGTCTAATCTCTTTGTAAAAGATGTAATATTAAAAATGCTATGTGAAAATATTATGTAGACAGAACCAAATCTGCATAACCAAATTGAATTAATTAGAAAAAGTCTTTATACCCTACACTAGGATTTAATATGACTTTGAGGATATGTAATCTCTCAGAGATAATAGTTTTGAAAATAGGAGGATTATTTTCTAGTTTCAATGTATAAAATATTATAAATAACTCCTGCCAGCACCCCAAAATGCCATTGAACTAATTGGTGATGTATTTGCAGATTCATGGGGTAGAATGAGACAAAAAGGTTTATCCGCACATCCATTGTCCACTCCTATTAGTCATCTCATTTGGCAAACTGAACCTGAATCATTTTTGTCTGGCAGCTCTTATGCAAAAGATTACAGCCATAATAGGAGATGCTGAAATGCTAAAAAGTCATCCTCTCAGGAGGGTTTTGCCAATTAGGAGAGGTCTGAGAAATCTGTGTTACAAGAGGTAACTCAGTGTGCTTCAGGATCAGAAATGGAAAAGAAAGGTGGGAGGAGGAACAAGAAAGAAAGGAAGTAAAAATATATAAGAGAAATTTGAGAAAAAAAATCTAAAAGGTTTCAGCACTGGTCCATCTGATTTTATGAACTGAAGTGTAGAAGCTGGTTTTAAAGATCTTGATTCTTGTGTAGCTTCACTTTGTGCAGCTGTGCAGTGCAGGGATTGGACTAATGTAAATGAAAAGTAGTGACTAAAGGCATTGAAGAGGAGCCTGTAATAGGAATCTGGTGTTGAGTCTCTATTAAATGTCCTTTCGTAGACTAGTACTGGTAGCCCTGTATCCAAATGCTTCAGAGTCTTGTGAGGATTATCTGTCAAATATTCTGAGGTAGGGAAATAACTCCTTCAGGGAAGACCAACAGAGGGGAAAAAAAAGCTAATTGTTATGTCTAAGGACATAAACAGAGTCAGTGACAGAGCAAGAAATTGACTCCTAAGTCTCCTCCTTGCTTCTCCAGACCTGAATCATTCTGTTTTTCTGAACTTTCTGTCTTGTATCTTGTGACAGTGATGTACATCTTTCAGAAATCTACATTTATGTCTGCTTTAAAGTCGAAGATGATAACCTGGTTCAGACAATAAAATTATTGCTATCAAATTTCAGACAGATATCTAATAAATATGTTTTGTTGTGTGGAGACATTTCAGTATCATAGCAAAAAATTCTCGTTGATAAAACTGAATAAATATTCAGATTTGGTGCCTTTAATTGTAGTAATGTAGTCAGTTGTAGTATGTAATATGTAGTCAGTATGCTCTAAGATTTAGCCTCTCACCCAAAGCATTGTAGTTTGGAGTTAATTTCTGCATTTACAGTTAGAAGAATTTCCCTGAAGATGTTCGAATCTGGACAGACTATGGCAACACAGACAACAAGCGAGTAGAATCTTGTTACGTATCAGAATAAGGACAAGACCAGGGTAAAAGTCAGGTCCCTTTGAAGTCCTTAAGTACAAAAATCATGCTGCTTTCCAACTGGTAGTTTTGGAAAACTATAACTACCCACTAACTCTGAAAACTTATTGTTTTCAAAATATGACTAGAATCAATGTCAGAAGGGGGACTGAGTCCTCAGTGCAGAATAATCAGCTCCTGGTAGCTAAATCAGCCAATATGAATTTATTGTACCGCTGACATCTATGTGGGTATGGGCATTATATTTATTTAACTCCAAAATTCTTAACTAGTTGCAAATTTCATAAACCTCATAAGTATTTGCTTTCAAAAACTGGAGCATTGAGGTCATGCCTTCTTCTAACATATTGTTTCTTTCATGTTGTTCCAAATAGAGAAAATTATTTCTTCAAGGATTCAGTTGTGCTTAAGTACAAAGAATACTGGATGCTTACGACTTCTGGAAATACCTTGGAATACCTTTGCTGGAAATTACATGAAAGGTAGAATATGCTGGACCCTTAAAGATATATTTGTCTGTTAGTGTCCCAGGGAAAACAAAACCGTATAAGTCCAATCTAGTCTGTCTGGTATCCACAAAGGAATTCTTTCCCAAATAGAATCACAAGAGTTGGGTAATTTGATTACCCTTTTTGAGGACTGCCCCTTAACAGTGAAAGGAAAACACTGCAGCAAATATCTCCCACGAGTTATTCCACTGTCAACAAAATGTTAGCACTTTTAGAAAGGACTCACTCTAGCACTTTATGGAATAACACTTTTTATTAATAAAAATTGTGACAATCTAATAAAAGTTCATGGTTGTCAGTGATACAAACCCACACTTAAACCCACCTAATAATACTATAAAGCAAAGCACAAGCACAAACTCTAAAACAAAACAATCTGCTAGAATATTATGAAGCAAAAGCAAGATCTAGTCCTTAAAAGCAGTAGTCAGCACAAGGAGAGTAAGTTTCTCACCCGATCAGCATCCCTGGACAGGGTGGGAAGAAGGCAGGTTCAGCTTGTCAGCAATCCCAGCAGTTTTGATGGAAATCTTCCCATCTCAATCTCCTTTTTGTACTTTTTTTTTCTTGGAGTTTGTGTGACTTTGGTCATAATTCCTAAATCTGGGTCTATTCTTTCTTAATGGATAAATGACACAGGTCAAAAGGGATCACTATGTTCTTTTCCTGCAAGATGTTTGGAAAGGGGCTGTGGTACCTCCACACCACTCCATTCTTCAGCGCATCCAGGTGCTGATCAATGCTTTGGGAACTCTGTAGTGAATTGTGACCTTATAATATCAGGGGAGAGGCAGCTGGAGCCTCTTTTTTGTCTTTTGGGAAGCAGCAGCTGGTTTTTGTCTGTAATTCAATTTCTCCTTTAACTTTTATCCCTATTCAGTGCTCCACACTGGAAATATCCTGGAATCCCCTGTTTAGTAAGAGGTACTATTCTCTGAGTGATATAGAAAGCTGTAAAATAGAGCATTGCCTTTGTATGAAAAAATGGTTTGGAATATTTTTGTGAATGATTGTGGTAAATCTGTTTCCCCTTATTGTGTTTGCTATGTGCTAGCATTTAAAAATTCATTATTTTCCCCATAAAAATATTGCCAAATGTAAAAGCTAGAGAGAATTTTTAACAGGAATATTTCTTTTTAATGTCTGAGGAGGATTAGTATTCTCTATTTTTCACTTGTAAGTTCCCTGGTTAAACTCCTCTGTTGTCCATTCAAAGAGCAGGAACTATACCAGGAATCCTGGATAAAAAATAATCAGGTAGCAGAAAAGATGATATAGTTCAGACATTACAGTGGGTGACAGGGCTACATGTAAAAGCACTTTATGAAATGTTTTTGAATAGCAAGAACACTCTGTGAGACCAGGATAGGTTTATATGCAGTTCACAAAACTCTGTCTAGGCTACAGCTATGGCTGTGGATTATGGTACCTAAGCCTATTGTCATTCTTGCTGTAAGCTGCTCTCCTTATCTAGTTGTAAAAGCTGCAGTCCTTCTGTGGTGCTTAGACAGTGTGTTAAGCAGGCAGGGAATTATTTGGGAAGTCAGATGCCAGCATCTGCTTCAGTGCTGTAGCATTGGGAGCTTACATGTGGCTGGTAAACAATTACAGTTCCCTTCTTCCTGTACACATAAGAACAACATGAAATGCTGCATGCACAACATGAGCTCACCCTGGTATGTGATGTGACACCAAGCTGTGTGTCTGCCAAATGATGCAGTAAAATCATATGTTCCCATTATATGACAAGAATGGGAATATAGTTACATCCAATGTGTGTGGAAAGGAAGGTTTCAGCCCTTACATTGACTATGTTTCTCTGAGCTTCTGTTGGACACAGACACTTGAACTCTGTGATTCAGCACTACTTGCTGTAAGTAAATCTGGCACAGCTTTTTACCTTATCCAAGTAGTCCAGAGGCTTATTTGCATGCCTCTTCTACAGCCAAGATGCTTGATGAAGACAAAGCAGGTGAAGCTCTGAGCCTGGTATGCCCAATTTTTTTTTTCTTAGTTTGAAATAAATCTGCTCCATAATTGCTTACTATTTAAAAAGAAAAAAAGAAAACAGCCATTTAAGATATATATTCAATGAAGCTAGTGATCTGTGAACTAAAATCTCTTCTAGCACTATTGTTCTAATGTATTTCAGTGGCTCCCATGGGGCTCCCAGAGGATCAGCTCATAATGATATGGACTTCCAGTTGTCCAAATAAGCCTTGCAACAAGCCACTGCTGTAGTCTAAAAGAAAATAGAAAGTTGTTATTTCTCATATCACAGATCAAAAAGAGGGGCATTGCCAAGGATTAATTTGCTTGACATGTTTAACTAATATAACATGGTACAAATTGTATATATTTAGTCCTGTTTGAAAATGTTGTTTCAAAATGGGGACTGTTGAAATCATGTAGAATTGAATCTTAGGGAAAAACTCCGTTTCTTTGTTATCTCAAAAGAAATGAAATAGAATATTTATAGGAAAATAATCAAATGAGCTCCAATGATGGCAAAAAAATTGCACAAAATTTAGGTTTCTAAAACCTAGATATTTAAAGCAGAATTAAACACTTGAGACTCCCTTTATAGCAAATATAAACAAAATTAGATACAAATTATCTGATTCATCTATGCCCATTCTAGGGAGATAAGTAATTCCCTAGAGATGCCTTTTTTTTCCTCTACTGTTTATAGCAGAATCATGGAATGACTAGACACCAGGTCAGTAATTGTTGGGTCAGAACCACCCTGAGGGGGGTGTAAAAGTGTGTGTGTGCGCAGAGGGGGAAGGGACGGGTTGAACCTCACAGAGGTGAGGTTGTGCTGTATCCCTCAGGACAGGCCCCTGGACCCCACGTAGTGAGGACATTGCCCCTCACCCTGGCCTGGAACCCCAGAGTAACCAAGGGGTCAGAGGCACTGACTGGGGAGTGATGGCCAGAGGGAGCAGAGCAGATAAAAGCATAGGCACGTGTTTGCCTCGTGTCACGGCCCTGCCACTTGGACTTGTGTGAGCTGGTCTGCTACAAGGTTCCAATGGTAGCTACGTAATTTGTCTCTCCCTTTTTCTCCTTTCTTCTTGATCTCTCTGCTTCTCTTCCTTTGCTCCTTTCTTGATGCTTAAAGGTGGAGGGATTGGATTTTGACTCAAGTGATGTGGATTAGTATGTGATGAGTTAGTATAGTTTAGTATAGTATAGTTTAGCTTGTGTGGTGCCTTTTTGAACTTTTGCCACTATTTTCTCACCTAAATTATCAAAAAAGTACCTCTTGGAAATAAATCTATGGGTTATTCTCTTGAAGGTATCTCAAGATATTAAAAAACCCTCTCTATATATTTATATATATGTAAAAGCAAGACTTCTGGATGAGCCCAGGAGCTTGTGGTTTTGGGTCCAGAGTGTTACACTAGCTCAGCCTCATAAATTAAGGTTTGGGTTCCTTAGTATGGGGAAAGAAAATCCTCTCCTTTGATGAGTCTTCCAGCTTATATTTAAAATAAGAAAAAACTTCATAGCCCTCTCCAGCTTAATAGTAGAACTGTACTCAAGTGAAAATAATTTGGCTTAATTCTATAATGCTGAAGCATTATATTTAATCTTACTCCCTGGAAAGGAAGAAAAAAAATCATTTGTTGTGAGTTTGAGGTTTTTTTCCTTTTTACTTTTTTTTCTTTCTTATTAATACTAAAAATAGTACTTTGAAAATAAAATTCGAGCAGGATAAATGTTTCTTATAGTGTTGATCTAAATAACTTCAAATGGCAAAGGCATTTTCTTTTGGAGTGGAAAATCTGATGTCAAATCCATCTTTTACCTGAAAATATCAAATACCCAAACTGTGCAGCATGGTGACATCTATGAAGATCTACTTTGTTTTTTAAAAAATCCAGATTTCAATCTTTCTCAGGATACAAATGCAGATGGAAAGTGATCTCTGTCCTTTCACTGGAGTGTCACTAGAACTGGAGAAATATATTTGGCATGCATCTTTCTCTTATCTATTATTCAAATTTATCCAGAAATGCCTCTCAACTTTAAACTGAGCAGAAAAAAAAAAGAAAAATATGTAACCATCTTTAATATTCACTATTATGTCATAAATTATGTTTTTTTCCTAATAGAATATGATTATTTCTAATTAAATGTTTTCTGAATCTATAGCTGCATTTTTCTCTTCAAGCAAAACTTAAAATGTTACAATTGTTGTCATATTCCAGACCTTACAAGCTAGTTTGCCAGATCCTGCCATTTGGTCTTTGCTTTATTGTTCTTTATGTGCTGGTTATGGTCAACCCATTATGTTTAAATTGTTGGCCATCACTGTCTCCCTCTTTTTCAACTGACAGCACACAGCAGGAGAGAATTTCCAAATGTCTGGCAAACTCATTACTCCTTATAACTACTGCTGTGCTCAGCTAACTGGAGTTGTGGCAGCATAAGCCTTAAATGGCTGACAGCATACTAAACATCATATTCATTAGCTCTCTCTCTCCCCTTTATTTTCACACTTTTTTTTTTTTTTTTCTATTAAATCTGCTCTCAGGAGAAACTTTCAATCACTTGAATGAACAGCAAATCAAAATGTAAGGTATATCAAAAGGAAAATTAAGGTCACAGAATTTTCTTACATAAGAATTTATCTGTATAACATGTACCATACTGTAGTATATCCTTACGCTGCCAATTCCCAAATGCTACACAACGCACAGGATTAACAAAACCATATATGCATTAGATTTGGGGATAATAGTAAAGAATAGACACAGTCTTTCCCTACTGTGATTAATTTTAGGAGTGATATACAGCTGGTACACATCCTACAGATAAATCCCAAGATCCAGGATGCCTCAGGATTCCTGTCTCGCCCATACACCAAAACTTGTTCCATTTGTATGATGTTCATTCTGCTGTTTGACTTTTATTTTTTTTTTCCCCAGAGAGGGCTGACTATATGGAGATGACACTGGAAATGCATTGTATGATTTTTTGAGTGAATGTTTTCTGTGGAGTCCAATGCAGAGACTTTCTGATCACTGGAGACTGCATCCTGACTTCCTGCCCCAGACTGTGAATGTGGGATGAAGAAAATCTTCATCATCATCGGAAACCACCAGTGTGATCATGGAAATTGAAGGTGGATTGGTGGGACTGAGGAACTTCCTGTCACAACCAGCTCTTGAAGACACTCATCAGAGACTACTCTGAACACGAGCCATTCAGGTAGCAGCAGAGAGATCTGAATGGACCAGTGGTGATGATCATGCCTTTACCACATCATCTGTCCTAGATTTCCAATGGCCTGTCTCATGCCTTAGACTTTTCACACTTGGTGGTATTA
>NW_020955223.1:2018022-2020757 GCF_003031625.1 Empidonax traillii
CTTCCCCGGTTCTTCGTTCGCGAAGAGACTGGCCATCATCATCATGTCTACGTGCCTGAATTTTCTTTTCTCCTCTTCAAGCTACATTGCTTCTCCCAGTAGAGAAGGAACACTGAGGGGAATTGATATCTCAAACTTCACACCCACTGGGGGATCAGGATTTGGTAATGCAGGTGATAGCACCATGTTAACCTAAAGAGAGGAAAAAACCATCCCTTGCTTAAGTTCCTTTTGTTGACTTTGCTTGCTTGGTGTATTAGGGTAACTTGAGGAATGCTCTCAGCAAAGGTGTTTAAGGAGGTAGTTTTGAAGTAATGTTGGTTTTCCTTTCTTGACAGAATTCTTATGAGTTTTTGCAGTGATGTCTAGGTGATTCTTTGGAATTTTGGAAATGGTCGGATGGTAGGAGTTTAAACTTTTCATGTTAAAAAATTGTTGATGGAGAAATCCCATGAAGTTTATTACAACAGAAGATATTTTCATGTACAGATGATATAATTTGGGAAATTGGAGACTGAATTCTTAAGACATGACAAAACATAACAGTTCTGGGCTTTAGAAAAAGACATTACAAATTCATTCATTAAAACCTCCAAAAATATTGATTATTATCCCTGAATCTACATAACTGCTAGTCTTTAATAATTGCTTCATATGTGAGTATCCTTCTTGTGTATTTGGCATTATATCATGCCTATTTACAGTCTCTTCTGCCTATTTTATTCTTTAATTATGATCTGTTGTTACCTGGATCCCTCCTACATCCTTGCTCCAGTGCTCATATACTGTACAGAGTGTTTGTCTGCCTATGACATTGCAGTTTTACAGCCACTGTTTTGGCTGCAAATTGAACAAAGGGGCCTTATTCATTTACCAACATGTTGAAAATTAATCAGATTTCTTCTGACACTTCTGTTTATGGTTGATTTGACCCTTTGTCTCCTCATCCATCTGTTATCATTGCCTCTACTTTCATTTATAACAAGAAGCTGCTGCTGGCTATTGCATGTTTGTGCAAAGTCATTATAGGAAGTAAATCTTAATAGAAATGCAAAAATGTTTATCAATAAAATAATTCAAATTTATTTGTGTGGCATTTGCATTATTAAACTCTTGTGTACTTTCTGAGTTAAGGAGACACTTGGTTTTACAGATGATACTTAAAGGACATGAGTATCGTGATATATAGGTCTAACTGGGCAGTCTTTGACTGCCAGTTTACTGAGATATGCAGCCTAGATAAGGGAATGCACTGAAACAGAAAATTATAGTACTTTGTTATTTCAGAAAGTTTTTAGTAAAAATGCATATATTTTTACAGATTTTAAACATTAGTTAGGAATCCTTTCCCAATTTATTTTCTTAAAAACCTTGTCTCTGTTTTAGGAAAACATATATGAACTTTGATTATCAAGATTTTTTACTTTGCATAAAACACTTATCAGAAGTATCTGATGGTGAGTGGTGTGGTTACAGGGGTGGCCTCTGAGGAAGAAGGTCAGGGATTGCCCTATGCTGGACACAGCCAGCTTCTGCCAGCTTCTCCACGGATCTATCACATGACACAGCTGAGCCCACAAGCAAAGCTGGTGAAGCCTCTTTGAAAAAAACACCAGACAAATAGGAGCATGTGAGACCAGTGAGGAGCAGCAGTAGGAACATGAAGGTTAGAGAAGAAGGAGGAGATAGTCCAGGGCCAGAGAATCAATCCTCTGCAGCCTGTGGAAGAGACCAGGGTTGATCAGGTATTGTCCTACAGCCCACAGGAGGACCATGCTGATGAAGATATCCATACTGTTTGGAGGACTTCACACTGGAGCATGCGGGTATTTCCTAATGGAATTGTGATCCATGGAGAGACCATGAAGGAGCAGGTTTTCCCCAAAGGACTGCAGCGCATGGAGAGGCCACACACTAGAGCAGAATAAAAGGATGGAGCAGCAGAAAGGAACTGCTATGGACAGACAACACCCACCTCCTCTCCCCATTCCTCATCCTCCTGCGCTGTTTGGAGCAGGGAGAAGGTAGAGAATTTGAGAATAAAGGGGTGAAGTTGAGCCTGGGAAAGAGGAGGGATAGAAAGAGGGTATTGTTTTAACCTGTAAGTTTTTTTCATTGTCTTCTCCAGCAGAAGGCGAGAAGGCCTGTGAGAGGAGGGGAATGTGGTTGGGTGAGAATCTGTCATCTGGCCAAGGTCAGGCCATCATAGTTGAAAATGACAGGTCATAAATCTATTTACCACTTTGGTCAAAAGACAAGCAAATCATAAGCTCATGCCAAAGGAAACAAGTCACTGTTAACATACCAGTCGATTTCACAGGTAAGTATAATCTTACCCACCCAACAAAATGACAGTGACTCAACAGACTAAATAAGAAAAATTCCATTACTTATAGTAATTCAAGGAGGACATTCAGAATAAGCATTATTGCTGGGTAGTAAATCCAAGTCAGTTATCAGACTTTTTCTTTCATACTTTTGTCTTTCTTTGATGATAAAACCTCATTTTACAACATAATAAAATTCTTAGTTTAAGCAATTTTTATAAGAATGACAAAGAATTTAATTTTTTAGACAACACTGATTGTTGGGATGTGTTTTACAGAAACTCATTACTTTTAACTTATTCATGTTCTTTCTCTGATGGAAAATTTAATTGTTTTTAGACTATTTAAGATAAGGCTCTTTTGAAATTTGTAGTTAAAAATACCATGTGTCTAAATGTAAACCATTGC
>NW_020955223.1:2021071-2023009 GCF_003031625.1 Empidonax traillii
AAGAATTTAATTTTTTAGACAACACTGATTGTTGGGATGTGTTTTACAGAAACTCATTACTTTTAACTTATTCATGTTCTTTCTCTGATGGAAAATTTAATTGTTTTTAGACTATTTAAGATAAGGCTCTTTTGAAATTTGTAGTTAAAAATACCATGTGTCTAAATGTAAACCATTGCATAATACCTTTCTGATTCCACTGCTGTGTGAATAATTAAAAAAAAATTACCTACAATATAACAAAGCCATCTGATGCTATAACTGGATAATAAAGTAAAAATCCATTTAAATGCAAAAAACCCAAAAGCCCCAAAATAAATCCCAAACAACACTATCATTTAGGGAATTAATTAGGAATCTGGCAATGCTCAAGCAACTCCTTTACCAAACTAAAAGACAAAATATGTCTTTCAAGGATGAAAGGTAAGCGAGTGAAAAGAGTGTCTTCTCAACTGTCCATTAAAATGTAAAAAGCTTCCTTAGGAATAATTAAATTAAAACTAAACAAAACAACTATTTAGTGACCAGAGGATGTTTGAATTTATTAGAAACTGAGATTTAACTCCTAATGGACCCTGGAGAAAATAAAAGGAAATATCAGAAGGTAGACTAAATCATAGAATCATAGAATAGAATCATAGAATTAACTGGGTTGGAAGAGACCTCCGAGATCATCAAGTCCAACCCTTGATCCAACCCCACTGTGATTACTAGATCATGGCACTCAGTGCCACATCCAGCCTCGTCTTAAAAATCTCCAGGGACTGTGAATCCACCACCTCTCTGGGCAGGCCATTCCAACACCTGATCACTCTCTCTGTAAAGAACTTCTTTCTAATATCCAACCTAAACCTCCCCTGGCAGAGCTTAAGCCCATGCCCTCTTGTCCTGTTGCTGATTGCCTGGGAGAAGAGACCGACCACCACCTGGCTACAACCTCCTTTCAGGTAGCTTTAGAGAGTGATGAGGTCACCCCTGAGCCTCCTCTTCTGCACACTAAACAACCCCAGCTCCCTCAGCCTCTCCCCATAGGACTTGTGCTCAAGTCCCTTCACCAGCCTGGTTGCTCTTCTCTGGACCCGTTCCAGCACCTCAATATCCTTCCTGAACTGAGGGGCCCAGAGCTGAACACAATACTCAAGGTGTGGCCTCACCAACGCAGAGTACAGGGGAAGGATCACTTCCCTGCTCCTGCTGGCCACACTGTTCTTGATGTAGGCCAGGATGCCATTGGCCTTCTTGGACACCTGGGCACACTGCTGGCTCATGTTCAGCTTCCTGTCAATCAGTATCCCCAGATCCCTTTCTACCCGGCTGCTCTCCGGCCACTCTGTGCCCAGCCTGTAGCGCTGCAGGGGGTTGTTGTGGCCAAAGTGCAGGACCCGGCACCTGGAGCTGCCTTTTCTTGCTGCTAAATATTCTCTTCACTCACTGACACTACAAACTGTGTGAATCTCATGTTTTTTTACCTTGCTGCCACAAAGTTTACATTGTGAAAGGGGATATTGCAGCAGCACGCTTATCACAGAGTATGACAGTCAGTAAACAGACAGTTTGTGATTTCTTTTCCACAAATCTGTTTTCTAGGACAACACTTAGGAAAGATGTAATTCAAGATGCTAGCAGCTATTCATTCTATGATTGATTTAATGTTTAAACAGCAATTTAATTTCCTCAAAATTTTGATGTACTCAGTCATAGTGTACTGCAACCTAAGCAAACCAAGGTCCCAGTCCTTCTTATAATTATGTTTTGTCACTTGACAATTTTGAGTCTCAATTTCCATGCTTTGAAGCATAAATGTTTACCAGTGGAGACTTTGACTTCTGTTCCTTACACACCAACTATATCTGAACTTTATTTTTACATCTGTATTACCTTGAAACAATATTAGTTTCTGTTACCTCTGGGCTCATTTGTAGGTATACCTTATACTAG
>NW_020955223.1:2023034-2040957 GCF_003031625.1 Empidonax traillii
TACTCAGTCATAGTGTACTGCAGCCTAAGCAAACCAAGGTCCCAGTCCTTCTTATAATTACGTTTTGTCACTTGACAATTTTGAGTCTCAATTTCCATGCTTTGAAGCATAAATGTTTACCAGTGGAGACTTTGACTTCTGTTCCTTACACACCAACTATATCTGAACTTTATTTTTACATCTGTATTACCTTGAAACAATATTAGTTTCTGTTACCTCTGGGCTCATTTGTAGGTATACCTTATACTAGCAATTATTTCCATGGCTAATCCTCAAAAAGGGTAGAAAATTACTTAAAAATTAGCGACCTTAAATTTGCCCCTCCGATTGCATTCTTTATGACATTTTAGTCTAGTACTATATTTATATCCTCTTTCTGATTTTAAGTTTTTTTGCTATATAGTATTTTAAGTTTAATCAAAAGTCAACTTAGAAAGGCCATTCTGCCTAAGGGATATTTTTCCATTAAGTATTTGACATATTGGTGGCCTTGAGGGATTATTGGTTTTTGAAGAAATATTAACAGCTGGAAATTTGCATTTTAATACAGTTCTTCTCAACTACTCAAGCAATTTTATTTTTAAGACCTGTGACAGGCTTCAAAGCCTTAGTTCTAAAGCAATCTTGCCAAGTAGTAGCTAACATAATTTTACTATAAATGATTAAGTTTCCTAATAGGTTTTCCTTTTCAAAATCTTGTTTGAGGTGTCTGTGAAATCAATACAAAAACTTTGTTATTTGTACTAGAACTAGCATTGCTAATTTGTCTGACCTACACAGAACTGGAAAAAGAACTCCCCTCTAAATTTTCAAAGCCAAAGTGAAAACTAAACACAAACATGGTATAAGTAAGTTCTCTAAATCTAAATCTGTAAATTGGTATCCTTGATGAGTATTTCTTTAAATTATGACTGTACAAATAGGCTATCATAAACACTTGTGTTCTTTACTGATATCTGAGGCTATTAGGTGAATCAAATGCAGAAAAAGACATCTACAGTAAAATTGGAACAGACTGCACGCTATGGAACTGCTGATACCAACACTATGCATGTGATGGCTGCTCCAGCTGCCATTCAAGGGAAAATGCATATTCACTTCATGTGTTTTGTGTCATCCTAACAAAGAATTTATGAGTCAGTGAAAGTTTTGAAAATGAGCTAGACTGATAATCTTTCCTGACATGTTAGCATTGATGATTGAAATTAAGCAGATACAGCTTAAATAATCATACACTAAAGTATAATAGACTTTTTCTTTTTTTTTTTTTTTTATTTTCTGAGAATGAAGTTACAGGGCAAAGTTTGGATGATATAGGAGTTTAGCTAAATTTTCTATTGTAAAATATAGTTAAACCATAAAATTGACTGCAGTTGAAGAATGGAGGGAAACAAGGCACTAGCTGGGACAAAAATGTTGCCAGTTTTCCACACATCATTGAGTGTAACTATTGTCTTCAATTAACTTCTTTCAGAAGAAAATATGATGTAACTTTTCTTTCAAAAAAAAAAAAAACAAACCATAAAAAAAATCCCCATCTAAACCTGATCAAAAGTCCAGCCTAAATGTTTTTCTGTTGACCTTAAGAGACATTCAGATCAGGTCTGAAATTTATTGTTAGAACCCAAAGTATCTTAAACAAAGGGAGTAAGCTTTTTGCTTACTTTACTGGTTTCTCTAGAAAGAAAGGCTTTTATTTATGACAGTGAGGTTATCACTCTCATTATCTCATTACAACTCAGTCTCATTGCAACTGATAGCCTGCCAACTGATTGTTTTGTTGCATTCAGTAGTTCACATATGAACACAGAAGAACTTCACTGAATATCAATATGGAAACTCTATTGGATATTATGGGGAAAAACCCCCAAACAAACAAACAACTAAACAAGCAAAACCCAAAGCCCAAGAAGACTAATTTTTCAGACCAGAAATTCTTGAGTCAGTTATCTTTTCAGTTTAGTTTCAAAATAATAGGATCATTTATTTTTAATGAATGATTTTTTTCTGTGTTTGCCTTTTGGTTTCTGAATTTCAATTTTCCAGTCCTGGTATGAAACACTTAACATTGTTTAATCTCCATCATTTATTTAAATTATGTCCCTTTCACTTACAATCCCCTTTTCACATTCTTTCCCAAAACTGCCAAATCAACTCTGGACTCAAAGGGCCCACAGAAATTCTGAATTCAACCTCTGTGTCTGCCCATGCCCTCAAAGTAGCATCCAGCCACATATTCTGTCCTAAACCTCCAACCGGATTTTTCCATTGTCTCTTCATAGAATCATAGAAGGAGGAAGGGATCTCATCTAGTCCAACCTCACTGCAGTGAGCAAGGATATCTTCAACTTGATCAGGTCACTCAGAGCCCTTTCCAACCCTGACCTTGAATTTCCAATGATGGGGCACCTACCACCTCTCCGGACAACCTGTTCAAGTGTCTCACAATATTCATTGTAAAAATTTTCTTTCTTATATCTAATCTGACTGTCCTTTAATTTAAAGACATTTTCCCTTGTCCTGTCACAACAGATCCTGCTAAAAAGTTTATCCCTGTCTCTTATAGGCATCCTTCATATACTGAAAGGTGTGAAGGTCTCCCTGGAGCCTTCTCTTCTGATGGCTGAACAAACCCATTTCTCTCAGCCTTTCCTCATAGGTGAAGTACTCTACCCCTCTAGTCATCTTGGTCCTCCTTTGAACTCACTCCAACAGGCTGATGTCCTTCCTGTGCTGGGGCCCCCAGAGCTGGATGCAACACTCCAGGTGGGGCCCCACCAGAGTGGAGCAGAGGGACAGAATCACCTCCCTTGACTTACTGGCCATGCTGCTTTTGATGCAGCCCAGGACAAAATTGGCTTTCTGGGCTCCAAGTGCACGTTGCTGGGTCATGTCAAGCCTCATCCATCAGCATCCCTAAGTCCTTCTTGGCAGGGCTGCTCTCAATCCCTTAGTACCCCAGGCTGTATTGATAAGGGAGGTTGCCCCAAACGGTTTGCAGGATCTCACACTTGGCTTTGTTCATCCTCATGAGTTCTCATGGGCCAGTTCTTAAGCTTGTCCAGGTCCCTTTGGATGCCATCTCATCCTTTAGGTGTGTCAACTTGCATCAGCTTGCCTTCCACACTAAAAGGCCTGCAGGGTCTTCCACAAGGGTGTGCAAGCCTACAGATTAATGTAATGGCCAGTCTTTGCGAACAAAGAAGCGGCGAAGGTCTTTACACCTTCCAGTCTGCGCATTGGATTTTTTAGGTGAGACACAGTGTGCGCGGAACTGAGTCCACCCTTTAATCCTGAGATTCATCTGCCGGGGCCAAGTGAATTTGGACGGTGGCAGTGAGGTCCCCAGGACGTAGATGGATTGCCTTACAGGGCTAACGAGCTCCATCTGTCCGGGGAGTGGCCCAACCGGGAATCGAACCCAGGTCTCTGCAGTGACAGCGCAGCGCCTTTACCCTCTAGACCACCAGGGGCTCCCAAGCCTACAGATTAAAGTTGTGTTGAGTACATCTCGTCCGCCTACTGTTTGCCATCTTCTATTTTGCTTTTATACTGATTGTCTGCGGTGAAGTGAAGAAACAAATAAGGAAGAAGTCCTTTGACAGGTTAAGATGCTTTTAATCCTGTTGGTCCCACATAATGATATTCCTTGGTAGAATCAAAGGAACATTTACTTTACAACCTGCCTCAGACAGCAGCTGAAATGGGATGCTTGAGAGGGTTGGATGAGAAATACTGCAGAAATAAGCTGGATTATCCTGCTCATCAATCTTTTCTTTCAGAGGTCCTCAAAAAATCTTTTATATATAAACCAATTTTTGTTTCTTTTATACAGATGTTTTTAATTAAATATCATTTTTTTTCAAACTATAACAACACAAACTGTGATGAAGCTGTTTTTTCTTAGATTTCAGTAACGCCTTTTGGATTCTATAGGCTAATTCAAGTGTTTCTTTGACTCATATAAAGTGAATTTCTTCCTCTCACTTGTATTTTAATTTCAAACCTAATTGCACTACCAGTATTTAGAGCAAGGTCAGAAAACAACCCTCTTAATAATACAGACAAAGATTGTTCTGAAAATTGTGTGGAAATAAGAAATTTTAGGATATTTGGAAAACTCTAATCCAATTAGACAAAAAGAATTTAAATAGGTAGAGGTTAATCTATTTGAAGTAATGACCTATAAAATACTGTTAAAAAAGAAATATGATTGTCTGCACTATCCTGAGCTCATTAAGAGTCCTCATTCAGGTAACCTGAGTTTTTATATGGGGACTGCAGTTGTACTTTGAAAGTTATGTATATGCCCCTTTGGTATAGTTCCAAAAAATGAAAAAAATTCAATATACCAGTAAATGAATACATCCCAAACCCCAAAAAGTTGCTTTTAAACTGGTAATTATGTGAAAAATTATGTATTTTGTCAGACTTGATAAGACCTGTGTGTTGATTCAAACACCTGAGGCAAATAAGATACACACATAAGAATATGATTACAGCTACAGGCTGTAACTTTATTAACTTAATTAACATAATGATAACTGGGGAGATGCAGAACAGCTATTTCACCCAATATCACTACCTAACAGGAGTGCTCGAGAGTGCTTTTACCTAGAATATATTAATCAAGTTAATAATAAAACAGCAGCCTTCATCTACATTCTTCAGCAGCTGACAGTCAAATCTTTTCCCCTTTTTCTTCTTGTGTCAGAGATCAAGGTGAAGGGTGTCTCAATCTGTGCTTAAAATTTTCCTTTGTACTGGGGCAGGTCAGCCACTAACTTGAAAAACTTAGAAATGTCTGAAAATTTTTCCCTTGAATCACCTTGGGCCTTGTATCATAAAGTCTTATGTTTCAAATCAGCAAGATCTGTAAAACCCCCACATATTCTAAAGCAGTTGTCACTATAAACTGCTCTGAACCTCCTTAGTTCATTAGGTATGTGAAACATAAGAAAGTTTACATTTTTGAGATACAGGACAAGTAATACAGAGGACAATGCTGTCACAAATTCAGGAATCAGAGACTGGCTATAACCTGTGCAGAAAGAGCTAGAGATCAGGTAGATTTGCTTAGTAAAACCTTAAAGTTAATGGTAGTATTGAGCCCACGTAATGGTTTAGTTTGCAGAGCTACAGTTGAAGTATCTTTTATCATTAACTCTAGGCTCCTTTTTATTGTTATTGTTATTAAGCATATCCTTATTAAGGAGGGCTTTTATAACCTACTATAACAAATTTTAGTAATCTGAAAACCCCAGGAACTAAGTAACAGGGCTTACAAAAATTATATTAAAAATTGAGAAGTCTTCAGTAGAAAATGCGGAGGCCTTGGAAGGGAACTTCCCACATGAAGGTGCTGGTTTGGTGGTTTTGGTTTTGTGGGGGTTTTTTTGTTTGTTTGGTTGTTTGGTTTGATTAATAATTTTTTACCAAGTTCTTCAGTGCTCAGGCCTTTGAATGATATTTACCAACATGTTTCCTTAAAGACTAGCTAATATTTTCAAGCTTCTTTCATAGCAAGTCTAAACTCCCAGAGCAATTTCAGGTATTGTTGGATTTAAATCCAAATGTCATAGGCCCAAAAGGCTAAACATGTCCTGAAAACATATAGGAGGATTTGGTTTTCCATACACAGCAGGCAAAGTGGTTTTCTCTTGGAAGTTTAAGCCATTCTGTCAGAATGCTCCATATTTCTATCCTCTTTACCCATGGCCACTGCAGCTATGTTCTCATCTACCTTGTTTGTGTTGCATCTGATGTTCATATGATCCTGCTGGAGAACCTAAAAGAGGTCAGTTAAGACAATAGAACCAGCAGTGAAAAAAACAAACAAACAACTTTTTAGATGTAATTTTTTGCTCTCCTTTCTTTAAATAAAAAGACCTAAGTGGAAGTCCTTGCATTGGGTTTGTGTGGCAAGGTTTTGGTAGCAGGGGGGCTCCAGGGCTGGCTTCTGTAAGAAGCTGCAAACAGCTTACCTTCTCTTCAGTGGAGCCAATGCCACCTGGCTGTAAGATGAACCCACTGCTGGCCAAGGCTGAGTCTGTCTGTCAGCACTGGTGGTAGCATCTCTGGGACAACGCAGTTCAGAGGGGGAAAAAGGGTGCTACACAACAGCAAAAGTGGACAGATCAGAGAGGAATGAGAATATGTGAGAGAAACAACTCTGCAGACACTACAGTCAGCGAAGAAGGAGTGGGTGGAGGTGCTCCAGGTGCTGGAGCAGAGATGGCCCTGAAGCCCTTGGTAAAGACCATGGTGAGGCAGATTGTCCCCCTGCAGCCCATGGAGGTCCACAGGGGTTCAGAGATCCACCTGCAGCCTGTGAAGGACTCCATGCATCCCAAGAAGCCTGTGACCATGTGGGAAGCCTGCACTTGAGCAAGCTCCTGGCAGGACCTGTGGAGTCATGGAGAGAGAGGAGAGGATACTAGAGCGGATTTGCTGGCAAGAGTTCTGACCTGTGGGGGACCCACACTGGAGCAGTTCATGAAGAGCTGCAACCTGTGGGAAGCTGGAGAAGTTCACCTAGTACTTTTTCCTGTGAAAGGCACCTTACATTGGAGCAGGAGAAGAGTGTGAGGAGTACTACTCCAAAAGGAAGGGGCAGCAGAAACCTGTGATGAACTGACTTCAGGCCTCATTCTCCCACCCCTGTGCCACTGGGAGGAAGGAGACAGAGAAAACTGAAAGTAGAGTTGAGCCCAGGAATAATGGAGTAGAGAGAGATGTTTTAAGATCTGGGTTTTATTTTTCTCATTATTGTGCTCTGATTTTGATTCATAATGGATAACTAATTTCTCCAAGTTAAGTCTGTTTTGCCTGTGATGGCAACTACTGAGTGATGTCACCCTGTCTTTATTTTGATCCACAAGCCTTTCCTTATATTTTCTCTCGTCTGCCCAGCTGAGGAGGGGAGTGGTTGAAGAGCTTGATGGAAACCCAGTGTCCAGCTAGGGTCAAGCCACTACAATCCTACACTGGAATAATCTATATAACCTACACAATATGGTTATGAATTTTCTTCAAGGTTTACTGTACAAGTTTAAGACCATTTTGCTTTTTAAAATGACTCACTTTCCTGAGCTATTTCCTTTTGTTTTCTGCTATCTTGTTCTGCATTTAGTATAATTTACTGCACTTGCTCTATGACTGAAATGAATCATTTAATTAACATAAGCTTTTTTATTTGTTCAGACTTTTATGCCTTGCCATGAGCTGAGGACAATATAGGCTTAGGGGTATGAGGTCAAAAGTGTATTTTCCCATAAATGATAAATTCTTTGATCATTTAAATAAGTAAGAAATTCTCTTACTATAAGTTCTTTCATAGCTTTTAGAGTGTCAGTTTTGACACTTATTAGTGTCAAAAAATAGAATGCTTTAGACATTAAATCTTATATTCATCAAAATACCACTTTCAGACTTCATGTTGCATCAGTATATAAAAGGCAGTTACATTTTCATTGGATGCAAATACCTGTATCTTTAAAATTAATACCATGAAATCAATCTATAAACACAAATACTGCTAAAGAACTTGACTATTCTTAACTTTTGGACGCTGCATAAATTATATACCAGAGACTTCAAATTTTAATTTTTTATTTATTAATTTATTTTTGAGTTTATTTTCCCTATGCTTTCTTGTTTTGAGAACACTGGAATTTACTGGAAGCTGTAGCTGTAATTCAGGTAAGACTTTTATTTTAAATGGTTATTTTAAATTATAATTTGCAGTTCCTTTGGAACCTGCTTAAATTAATTCCATGTGTACATGATAACATTATTCTGTAAATAATTTTGAAATCTATAAACTGAAGGATATGAAGTTTCCCAGAAATTTTAGTAGAGGTCAGTAAGTCAGTTCTGACAACCAAAAGTGATCAAGCAAGGGACAGTTTCCGGCCCTCCCCTCTATGACCAAGATGAACAACAAAAAATTAGAGTTCTCTTTCTAGGCAGTTTGTTAGGACACTTCTCTGTGAAAGGGAAACAATAGAAAAAAATGAAAATTTCTCTGATTTGATTTTTAGCATCTCAGAGGGAAGATTTTAAAATTACCAAAAACTTAGCACTCATTTCTAGTATAACCCTTCTTGAGCATGGAGGTTGGACCAGATGACCCACTCTGTCCCTTCCAACCTGACTCATTCTGTGATTCTCCCAAATATTTCTGTTACTTCCAAAATGTCCTTAATGTTCTTGGTGAGAAGGAAGAAGGAATGGACATTCTACCACTTCTACTATGTTCCATAATGATTAGACAATAGCAACCATTCTGTGTCGTTAGAAGCTGACACTTTACAGAGGATACTTATAAGGAAATCGTACATAATTGTGGATGGTGGCATTCAGAAAAAAATGAAGCATGTTATGTTCTTTTAGTCTGGAGAAGAGAAGGCTTAGAGGTGACCTCATCACTCTCTTCAACTACCTGAAGGGAGGTTATAGCCAGGTGGGGGTTGGTCTCTTCTCCCAGGCAACCATCAGTAGGACAAGGGGACATGGGCTCAAGCTCTGCCAGGGGAGGTTTAGGTTAGATGGTAGGAAGAAATTCTTCACGGAGAGGGTAATCAGGCATTGGAACGGCCTACCCAGAGAGGTGGTGGATTCAGCATCCCTGGAGGTTTTCAAAAAGAGATTGGATGTGGCCCTTAGTGCCACGCTATAGTAATTGGAGTTGGATCAGGGGTTGGACTTGATGATCTTGGAGGTCTTTTCCAACCCAATCTATTCTATGATTCTATGATTCTATGTTTTTTTATGAGCATTTTGCTGCTCCGTATTAAAAATATGAAATATTACAGGAAAAAATAAAGGTAGAAAAAGAGGTATCTTCAGTAGACATTTGTAAGACATTCTGTGAGTAAAAGAAGATGCATAATTTACAGCAGCCTCAGGGAGGTTATAAATTATATTTAGACAAATCACTATTTGTTCTGTTATTGTGAAAAATTCTCCTAGCAACTACAGTGCCTTACTGTATGTGTTAGTTAATATACAGAACATGCTTTCTTAGAGGAATGTATACAAATAGATGACAAAGATCTTTATCTTTTCTGGCAAAGCCCACAAGGTAAAATGGTTAATTTTCATTTGAAAGAAAAATGAAATTCTTTAGTTGCCATAGGCTACTTGGATTAAACAGTAGAAAAGTAAGATGCAACATCTGTCAGGAGAAGTAAACATGGGGCAAGAAAAATGCTAAAACATCATAACACTAGAAAACATAAACCAACATAGTCCCAGGTGAGAATTAAAATTAAAAAAAAAAAAAAAGGAAAAAGTGAAAATACACTCTGAAATAAACTATTTGAATCATTATATAGAAAAATAAGAAAAAAAAACAGTACCAGCCAGAGGTACTATATGCCTCTGATGGGTCTGATGAAGAAATGGTTGTGTGTATTTGTTATAGGTCACCTGACTTGGAATGAAAAATTCCTAGGTCATTTCTTGAAATGTTAAAACACAGAAGCTGCTATATTCACAAGGGACTTAAGAATAACCATTTTGAAACCCTTTAGGTAATGAAGACAGTAAAACATGAAAGTAGTTCCTAGAATGCAGAGAGGACAGCTTTATGATCCAGAAAGTAGAAAAATACATTCCAGAGGAGAAACTGTCCTGGATCTGCTTCTTCAATAGGGAGGAACTAATTGAGAATGTGAGTATCATACAGAGCTACTTGCATTACTCAGCATATGTATCTGATTGTAAGAAAGTAAATCCTTTTTAATGAAGAAACTGAAGAAATATGGCACAGCAGAGAAAGAACATGAGACAGACTAGAAAATGTCTGTGCAAAACTATTAACCCTGCCTTGCAGTCCTAGGGAACACAAAGTGTCCAAGCCTGCGGAACATGCAGAGAATTGTGCTGCACAGCAGTGATGCCTGACACATCACTGGTGAACCCGTACAAGCGGTCACCAATTATCTTCTGAGTAGTTTCTCTCCAGAGCTGTTTTTCGCTTACAGTTTGCAGCATTGTGTCACTATGGTAAAGTTAGCTCTCAGTGAGTTAAGTGGAAGAAGACTTGTCACAGCAGAGCAGAACACAATGCAAGCTAATTTATCTAATTTTGCAAATTAGGCTGTTTTAAAATGATATAAGTGTATAAATCTACACTACAAAGACCACAGCATAGAAATGTTTTCTGCTGTTGCTTGACTCTCAGGAGGATGAAGATGGGAGCAGAATAACAGAAGAGTAGAGTCTGGAGCACTCAAGCTCCTTTGGACTAATGTTTTCTCCGAGCAGGTCTCTAGCCATTTTCCAGTCTTCATTGGCTATCTGACTGAGTAGTCTCTATCCTACCTCTTTTTTCATCTACAAAAAACTCAGCAGAGTCAGACAGGACAACAAAGTACTAGGCAGTTTACGGCCTTGCAGCACTGTTAACTATCACTGGGCTTTTGCTCATCTCACATTCTGCAAACTGCTCCAGGTCCTTTGGCAGAGCTGCTTCCCAGCCAGCATCCACCATTACAAGGTGGTCTCTTTACGTGTGTGGGACTCCACTTGTCCTTGCTGAACTTCAACAGACCCCTGTGGCCCATTCTTGCAGACTCTACAAGTCCCTTTGGATGGCGACCTTGACCTTGAGCCTGCTGACTGTCTTCTCCAATTTGGTGTAATTTGCAAATTTGACATAATTTTTTCTTTTCATTCGGTATTCTTTCTTTTAAGGAAGTTCTGTCTCTTTCATGGCATTGAGTGAGGTGCCTGTCTGAGCCATCTTTAGCAGGTCACCTTCTCAGAAAAGCTTTCCTATTATATCAAGAATGCCTGTATTGGAGTACCTAAAAACCAAAAACTCTGTGGACAGATTATGGGAGAGTTGTGCTGTGTTTCAGTTCTTAGCCCAAGCAGTGACATGAGACATGTCCAGACTGGACTGGACTAAAGAAAGAACGTGTATTTGGAGGAATTAGATAGAGAGAAATATTGAGAACAGATATTATTTACTCCAGCTTTACAATGGAAACCTTATGTAGATTCTACCATAGTTTCTTATTTTAAAAAATCTTGAGTAATTTACTGAACATTAAGGTCATACTGCCACCTTATTTAAAAAGATTTTTTTTTATTAACCCTGACCCTTGAAGTTTTAACCCTGTCAAAAATTTGACCTCATTATTCAGCTGGTTTGACCGGTCAATTTGAAAGAGCAAATCTGTAGGAAAAAAAGTGAAAAAAATCAGCCATTTTTCATTTTTTTGCCTCAAGCATGTAAGTATGAATGATTCATAGCACCTCTTGCTCTGTGACAGATTCATTATTAGAAGTTTATTTAATTATCAATACTGTGCTCTGCTCTATTAAGAAAATCATATTTTATATTGACTATTACTTGTGAATGAAGTTATCAGTGTCATTCAATCCACTTGGAATCCTGAACATCTGTTTCATTACGCTGATAGTGTTTGATATCGACATGTTTAATGCAATACATTTTCCAAGGGCATATTGGCAGTTTCTCTATGTGCTAAGAGAACTCTCTGGTGTGAGATAGTATATATGATACTGTATGCCCTGTTTGTTGTTGTCTGGATGTTTGGGACGTATTTGAGGCTCAACACCACCGAAAGATTTTACTGCAGCGCCAAATTCAGTACTGCTAGATTAATTTATTTCATTGCTATTTTCATTGCAAATGTGTGACAGGAAATGCAATGATCTCAGCACGTAAATTATAACTGGACTTACTAGAGTAAAGGGATTTATTATCTGCTGTTAATGTCAGTTGTTTCCAGTTTGCCTAAATACATTAAAAACATATTATGATATTATGGATATTAGGCAAACAATAACATTAACATATTTTAATACATGCTTCTATTTTTTCTTCATTCCATTTCAGATTAATATCCATTACCATTATCAATGTTTTATCTCTTTTGTGCTGGAAATTGAATTCTGCATTAAAGAAGGTGGATAATGTTTAATAGGAAAATGAGGAATACTACAAAATAGAAAAGGGTTATTTTTTTTTTCTATTTAAGATTGTTTTCATGCTTAAATGATATTTTCTGCTCATTTTCACTGTTCTCAATACTATTTATGTTGGAAAATAGCAGGGTGAATAATTGACTTTTTCTAAACAGATGTTCCAAATTTAATCCAGAAGCTTTCTTTAAAAGCATATGGTTCAATTACAAAAGAATGTATTTATATATGTAGTTTAAATATGCAAAACATAAGGAAATCAATGATCTTTGCTCAGTAAACTTGGTCTTACACTGATATCAGTTGCTGGAATACTTTACATTGTGAGGAATCAATATTGGTTTTTTCCATGTCAATCCAAATTCTGTATATTGCCGTTAAGCGGTTTCCTACCTCCAAGTTTACATATATAGCTGTGACTTAGCAAGGGCTGTCATAAAGTTGATGCACTTTTAGAGATAATAAAATTGAAGAAGAGGAAGCATTTTCAATATTTTGAAATGTTTCTGTCTTTCAAATATTTTGAGGTTTTATGTGTTGTGTTTCAGGTTGTTTTGCATGTGTGTGTTTTATTTTTAAATTTATTTTTATTGTATCAGTTTTGGACAAAACCCCAACCCACTCTTGAAATGGATGTGAAAACTCAAGCATGGATATCTATCTATCATCTATCTATCTATCTATCTATCTATCTATCTATCTATCTATCTATCTATCATCTATTTATCTATCTATCTATCTATCTATCTATCTATCTATCTATCTATCTATCTACGTATCTCTGTATTTTTTTTGTAATTTAAATAGTCTACGAAGAGTTAGTCTAGGAACTGGCAGAAACATAAGGCCTTATTTTCCATGCATGAGTAAGTCTTGTGATGAATTGCCTGTCTTTAAAGTATAAAGCAGTGTTTACAAATAATGTTCAATTAATATGCAGTTAGAAACACACAACTTGTGGGTCAGGATCAGTAAAAGCTTATTCAGTAAAAATAAAGCAACAGTTTTTATAAGACTCTGTGTTCCCTAAACTTTTATATTCTACTCTCTGGGTCTACTCATGAAGGCAAATATAACTAGAAGACAATTTTTTTTTCATTAGAACCTTCAAAAATCTCCATTTTAAGCTACCCACCTGGACTGAGCAGAGGAGACAACTTTCCCCCATAATGACTATTTATTATACTCCTGATGATGAGAAAAAAATTCCCTTAGGAATGTACTACTCTTTGGAACTGTGGTAATATGGGAGATGTTTTCAGAATTGTGCAGAAAGATTCTTTGGATCTAAATATGATATTCAATCAAAGTTAGAGATTAAAGCTACAATAACAAATAGCCTGGAAAAATGGAAGAATAAGACTTGAGAACTCTATTCCAGGTCTTCTTTAAGCTAAATTATTACTGTAACTCATCTCATGGCATTGAGACAGTGACTCTATAGACCAGTCTAACATCTTCCAATTAAAACTTTTGATGAATTCTCATGGTGGCTGGTATTAAAACAATTTCAGTTTGGTGTCTCCCTCCAGACGGACTTCTGTAAATACATGTGTTTGTGTCTATGTGGTGAAAAAAGATCCCTGATTAACATATATTTTTACAGAAGTGTACAATCAAGCAATTAAGGCCTTTATCATGAAGCACAATGCATCACACTAGCAAGCAACTTTACTGCATGTATTTTCCAATTTCTCAGTGCCTTAATATCATGTACAAATTTAAAGCTGAAAACAGAAGCCAAACAAGTTACAAACACCACAAACTCTGTAGTTCTACGTTTCACATGGTATAACATTAACTAATCTATATGAAAGTCATTGAATTATGACAATTGATACTGGAACACAGTATTTTAAAACACCTTCCTCCCTTTCTCCCCCTAATAAAGAAAATTTTGTGAATTTGAGCACAGATCGAGCTTGCCAAACTCACCTCAAGAGCCGAACATCCAACCAAGCTAATATCATATGGAACCAGATCTTATCAGAGCAACAACTGGCAAACCTGTCCATTGAAGCCAGCACAGTCAATCCATGCCTGCAATATCCCAAAGGAAACATCAAAATTCATAGACATCCTTCCAGTGACATTTCTGTGCCCAGTGCTACATTGAAACTATGCAGGTGAAGCAAAGCAATCACTGTGTGTCAAAATGGATTTGCTTGGTCAACTAAGACTGGGAGAAAATTTTTAACAAGCTAGCTATTTCCCAATCTATTAGTTCTGATGCTCAACAGAGAACTACAAAAATGCTGAAAAAATAAATCTTTAAAATAAAATTATAACTTTGATTTATATCGTGATTTATGTAATTAACTATGATACTGGTTTTCAGACATATTCCAGTCTCTTTTCTGGTTCATTATTCACTATTTTTAAAAAGTTAACTACCTTGTCCTTTCAGATCATTAAGTATAATTCTTTAACTTAAATTTCTTGGTTTAAACTGTGATTTATTTTGAGTTTGCTAGTATTTTGTTAAGCATTGGGAAATGACTTATTTTTAAAGTCTTTCTTCTATTTCCAGTTACTTCATCTGATGTACTTCCTTCTAAAATTATTACCTAACATAAACTTATTATGTAGGATTTTTGCAGTACTGGAATTTATTTTGTACCCCTAAGAATTCAAAACTGAGATAATGAGAAACATCTATTGCAACATGAAGAAAGGTACCCAAGTCCCTAGTCTGAATCTACAAAGTTTCAGTTTAGGTCTCCCAACACTCAAATATTTGATCCAATAAGTAAATTTTTGACTGTATTTACATTATTTGTCTTTGCAGGTTTGAAGAGTTTAATACAAACCTAGTGTAGAACAGAAAAGGAGAACAAAAGGAAATAAATCCTTTCTTTGTGGTATTACTATATGAGTCAATAGATCTTTTCCCTTACACAGATGCTACCACTGGGAGCAGTTCAAAATGCATAGGTAGACATGAGATGTGAAAATTCCCTGTTCCGGAAGTCTTAACTCATAGCAGCATCAACCTCCACAATACCCTGAAATCGGTGGGATGGATGCATAGCTTCCAGTGCGAGGTGACTCATCTGAGGATTAGCTATTCTCACCTTACATGGTGATACATGGTGCATGCTCAAAATTCCTTCTAGTTACTAGTTTAGAAGATGGAGAAACTATGTTCCTTTTCTCCATAGCACACATTCTTTGCACATCTCCTTGGTTCCTCAGCTTTCCTGGGACAGAATAGTAACCCTTTAGATCCATTGTCCAGCCTCACTAGATTGTTTTATTAATTAGCTACATTTGTACTTCCTTCCAGGTACTTTCATGATCTTAACCCTCATATTTATTGAACCATAGGTCTTTTAAGAACAAATTCACAGATTTCAGGGCCTGGATTTGCTGTATGTCTACTGCCTGGTTCATAGTGCACACAGACTGAACTGCACACAGACTTTACCAAGTTTATCTTAATGCATTGACAGAGTTATTCTTAAGGTTGAATTTATATTATCTATTTCTATCACAAGGGGAAAAAAATAAACATTTTTTTCCATCCTACCATATTTTTTCTTTATGAGTTCTTTTGAGTCTAAATGTAATTAAAAGGAAGGGAATAAAAACCCACTCAATTAATGAAGTATGTCTTGAAGTAAATTACATTCCAAACTGACTTATTTTAAAGAGTTTGATTTTTTTTTCTTCCCTGTGTGAAATTTTTGTCCTCCTGGTTAGACTCTGCACAGTAGAACTCAGACACAGCCCACTGTGAGCAGTAACTGTTTCAAAATAACTAGACTGTAAGAAATGTTCTCTAGAATTAGCCTGGGGAAGAAAAGAAAAAAAACCCACTGATAAGTCTGCATCAGTATAAAACAAGCATAATGAAAATATGGCCCAAAAATTTAGTTAAATATTTTTCAACCTTTATGTTAACATTTACCTAGAACCTATTTTTTTGGTCAAATTTTAAGAAAAAAATATAAGATTTTCCTGAAAATATTTAAATTTATTCATCAGGTAGTATTTTTTCCATTGGACTCAGCGTAAGCAAAATCTTTATTTTTATCTGATGTAAATGAACTATAAATCTCTCTCTTTCTCTTCTTCCACAACAAAATTCTTCACAACGGAAGTAAATAGAGTTTTGGGACCCCAGGAACTGATTCCTTCAATTATTTCATGATACAAATATGATTTAGTAGAACAACCTGTGGTGCAGTCTGCTGATTCAGCAGAGCATGTAGGGTTAACTAAATGTTTTGCTTCAGCAAATTTATACTTATTAAACCTTCACTTATTGCGGTGAGTCACTTTGGATTAATGTTGCTATTTGTGTTTGATGGTTTTACCACAAGGTTCTCACAATTTTATGGAATATATTGCTGCTTAAGTTTGTTTGATCAATCAGCTCCCAAATCAGATAGTTATGGCAATTTACAATTAACTTTTATTTTGGACCTTTAAATATAGTTGAGCTGTTCTTTACAATGGGTGCTTAACCTGTGAATTTACTGTCACTTATTTGCTAAATATTGACTTATTTATTTGGGTAGTAATTAGAAACATGGTATACTACCGGGAAAATGATAGAGTGGCCATTCAGTTTAATTTTGGGAAACTTAATTAAAGTTTGTGCTGTACTTTGTACTGAGAAGCATCCCATATTGCACTTCTAAATTATTATGATGAATTAATAATTAATGTTTATGATGAACTGGTGATATGTGAATTCTAATACATATTTCTGGGGAGAGTAAATAACAGAAAGTAATGCAGCAAACAACAGAGAAATGATTTACTAATCTTACATACAATGGAAACTTTGTTCAAAAATTTGAAAGTGACTGCACGGCAGGAGATCAGGAGCTAATGACTGCACTGAGCTCTATAAGCCAACTCCCGGAGTAAAGTCAGCTGAACAACATAGTATGTCTAACACACTTGTGAATTTGATAATTTTAATAGAGCTAATCAATATATTAGCAGAAATATTTGAATCACTTTCACTCTTTTCAAATCCTCTAACTGTATAATCAACAACAGAAACTTCATGAATACTTCTTGCAAAGGTGTTCAAAGTCATCATCATCCAAACTACAAATTGACAACCTTGAGAGTTAAAAATTCATTAAGAAAAGATCATCTAATTTTTAACTTCAAAAAAGAATGAGGAAACTGTTACAACTCCTCATGGTACTAAATAAGGATTTTTTAGGGGCAATTAAAAATGATTTAAAATTGTTTAAAAAAAAACTCAAATAAAAAACCCAATACCTTAAGATTCAAGTGAATGCATGGCAATTTACTTCGACAGGTCCTAGAGAACCTATTAGGTCAGTGATGCACACATAAGGCTGCTAAGGATAAACTGTCACAGATATCTTAGAAATAATGTGGAAATACACTGGTAGTGACAATCAATATCATTAAGTCAAAAATCTAAGATTATCTTAATAATTTCTTTCCTGTTCTCCTTCCCTCCAAAACTATAGTCTTAGCCACCTTTCTTTAGTTTCTTTCAAAGATAATACATTAAACAAATGAGTTGGTAAGAAACTTAAATCCTAGTAATGGAGAACATAAAGGATTTGGGCAGGATCTCAGGAATCTGAAATAGTAACAAATAAATCAACTTCTGCATACATTTCCCCTGTCAGTTTTCATTTTTGCATGCAACCCATGATCTTTTGGGCCTTTCATATACTGTTCCTCAGCCTGCATGACTGATAACATTGTCCTAACTTGGTTCTCAACCCTCTTAATGGCTGCTTTAATGGTTTTCTTCTCCAGTTAGTCAAGCAACTTCCAACTAAAGTATCACTGGAGTAATGCTGGTGTCCTGCATAGCCAGTTGTAACTTTTTTTGTTTGGTTAGTTTGTTAACTTTGGGGTTCAGTTCTTTTTTGTTTGTTTGTTTGCTTGCTTGTTTCTTTTTTTTTTTTTTTTTTTTTTTTTTTTTTTTTTTTTTTTTTTTTTTTTTTTTTTTTTTTTT